>NC_137793.1:102380674-102670674 GCF_963383645.1 Muscardinus avellanarius
TCTAGAGAATATACATACATACGTATAAACATACAGAGAACATTCCAGATCAGTGCATACACGACTCTGTATGGTATTCTGCTATCTGATGAGATAAAAACACTATTTTATTAAAAAAAAAAAACATGTAGCAACATTCCATAGTTCTAGCTGCCTTCGAATATGCTTTTGTGGATCTATGATTCACTAATATTTTATACTCTTGTAGATCAACTAATACCATCAAGGTAGAAACTTCTATAGATTTTTCTGTACTTTCTTCCCCCCACCGCTCCTATCCCCTCCCCCGTACATGATACTGAGACTTGGCGATTTCACATAGACATGTAACGTCAGTGGAAGCGTTTCCTTCATTAACTAACTTTTAGGATCCTCTACGTTGGTGGATCTCATGACTCACCCAAGAAGCCGTGTTTGCTCCACTCAAGCATTTAACAAACATCTATTGAGTTCTGAGCAAGACAGACAAGGTCTCTTCTTTTTCAGTGCATTTAAGTGTCCGTGTAGAACATAAACAATTGAGTAAACACTTAGCTGCAGATACTGATAAGGGCTGTAAAGAGAATCAGACAGGATACAGTCATGGGAGAGAGGGTGAAGGAGAGGTTGCTTTAGACTGGGCCATCAAGGAAAGCCTCTCCAAGGAGGTGACACTTAGCAGAGGGATAGAGACTAAGAAATAAGCATGTGCACCCCAGACAGGGAGCTAGTGAGCAGAGCGCCTTCAGCTAGGGGCAAGTCCAAAGAATCCCCGCCCATGGGGAGCCCACCAAGTGTACGCTTCTTCATGACTTTATAAACTTTATGTACACATTCTTTCAGCCTTATATTTCGTGGACTAAAGAATTCAAATCACATCTGCAAGATGAGTTTCTAGCCCTCTTATCCCTTCGGTTGCCAAATTCTCAGGACTGGAATGTCTTGGTTCTTTCTGGATCATTCCCATCAGGACTATCTGCGGCTACCCAGTAATACCTGTCGATGATTAACGCCAAAAGACTATGAAAAACAGATTCTGCAAGTCGGTCACCCATGAAATCCTCACTCAGTAAGGCTGCAGGAGATTTAGCACAGTTGTTGGGGAGCTGGGCCATTTATTCCCAAATAACTACCACCTCACCCAGTAAGTCACCCCATCCCCAGCGACCTGGCAGCTATGTTGAAGAATGACCTTTCTTAATCTGTAGAAGCCATTACTCAAGTGTTCTATTTTACATTGCTTTCTGTTGAAACATTCCTAAGATACTTAGCTGATAAGTCATTCAGTAAAAGTACTAAAATTTAATCTGACAGAGATAATTAATGATAAGATAAGCTTTGATTAGCATAATTCTCTTGGGTTAAAAAGCATCCTAAAGTTAGTTAGATTACTCCATGTAAGTGATAACTAAATCCTCCCTCTGAGAATGGATGGGCTTTTTGGGGGGAGAGGGGGTACTGGGATGAATCAAGGGGCATTCCAACTCCAAGCTTCACTCCTAGCCCTTTTTTTTTTTTTTTTCCAGGTCTGGGGATGGAACCCAGGGGCATTTGACCTCCGAGCTACACCCCCTGCCCTATTTTTTATTCTTTATTTTGAAACCGGGTCTCACTGAGTTGCAGAGGGCCTCACTAAGTAGCTGAGGCTGTCTGCGAACCACAATCCTCAGGTCTCAGCCTCCCGAATGCTGGGATTACAAGCGTGCGCCACCACGCCGGGCTCCCTTTTTATTCTGAAACAGGTTTTCACTAAGTTTCTAAAGGTCTCACTAAATTGGTGAAGTTGGCCTTGAACATGTGACCCTCCTGTCTCAGCTTCCCAAGTACTGAGATTAAAGGCATGGGTACCTGGCTGAGAATGGATTTGCTTTCTTTGCATTCAATTTATTCATTATTCATACAGATAATTCATTGAGCCTAAAACACTTTCTATCTTCTCCCTGTGTCTTCACTTGGAGTGCTCTGTGTGTGCATTTGTTTCTCTCTCTTTTTTTTTTTTTTTTTTTGGTGGTATTGGGGTTTCTGGAAGCCCTTCTACCTCCAGGCTACACTCCCAGACCTACTACTTTATATTTTTATTTGGAAACAGGGTCCCTCTTTCTTTTTTTTTTTTTTTTTTTTTTTTTGGTGGTACTGGGAGTGGAACCCAGAGGCTTTCTACCTCCGGGCTATACTCCCAGACCTTTTTTATATTTTACTTGGAAACAGAGTCTCACTAAGTTGCTGAGAGCCTCACTAGGTAGCTGAGGCTGGCTTCAAACCCGTACAATCCTCCTGTCTTAGCCTCCCAAGCACGGGGATTATAAGCGTGCGCCACCATGCCCAGCTAAATGTGCATTTGTTTCTAAATTCCCCTTTTTATAAGAATATTTGTCATAGTAGATGGGCCTACTCTAAGAAACTCATCTTAATTAACTCTTTCAAAACCCTGCCTTCAAATGTGGTCACACTCTTAAATTCTGAGGATTAGAACATCAGCATGTGAGTTCAGAAGGGACCCATCGCACCAGGAATAAAAACAAACAGGAAAATATGACCCATTTGGGGAATTACAAATTCTCTGCAACCTAGAAATGATATTGATAAAATTAGTAGACAAAGACATTAGAATAACATATTGTATGTGTTCAGGTAGTTAGAGGAAGCAGCATGACTGATAGTAAATAATAACTTGGGAAATATAAAGGGGTACAAAGGAAACTTGTAGAGATATAAAATGTGCGAGATGGAAAGTATGGTAGAAGCAACCAGTAGCAGATTCAATGCTTCAGAAGTAATAATTAATGAACCTGAAAAAACAGCAGTAGAAACTATCAAAAATGAAACTCAGAGAAAAACAACTTGGGAAATAAATAACCAGAGCGTCTGTAAACTGAAGCAACTTCAAGCCACCTAATATCTATACAAAGGAGGAGCAAAGAAATCATGGCTGAAATTGCCCAGATTTTGAACAAAAACTAAAACTATAGATCCCAAAAAACACCACAAATTTCAAATACAAGAAACATGAATAAAGTTTGAGGCCAGCCTCAGCCATTTATCAAGGCCCTCAGCAACTTAGCAAGACCCTGTTTCAAAATAAAAAAAAAAAAGTAAAAAAGGCTAGCCAGGCGTGGTGGCACATGCTTGTAATCCCAGCATTCGGGAAGCTGAGACAGGAGGATCACGGTTTGCGGACAGCCTCAGCTACTTAGCGAGTCCCTTTGCAACTTAGTGAGACCCAGTTTCAAAATAAGGGAAAAAAAGTAGGGCTGGGGTGTAGCTCAGAGGTAGGATGCCCCTGGATTCCATCCCCAGTAATGCAAAAAAAAAAAAGGAAGGGACTCAGGCATTCAGCCCATAGAATACCCATAGGCATTCTACTCTCTACTCAGAGGTAGAATGCCTATGGGTTCAACCCCAGTACAGGGAGAAAGACAGAGAGAGAGAGAGAGAGAGAGAGAGAGAGAGAGAGAGAGAGAGATTATTGCCTTGAAGAGAGTATTTCTTTTATGATGTCAATATATAGAAAGTACCTATGAAATTTGAGTCTCTTGAAAGAAGAATAAAACTATACCAGGTTATGTTACATAATTATAATATAATTGTGTAATTATTATTATATAATCATTAAATTACTTAAAACCAGAATAAAGAATATCTGAAAAAGAAGCCAGTGAAGAAGACATGTTAGGTACAGAGGAAAAAAGATTAAAATGACAGCCGAATGAACTTGTCATTTATAGCAAGACCAACAGATAAGAGGGCAGCATCTTTAAAGTACTGACACAAACAAAAAAAAGATCTGTCCACCTATAATTCTATATATTCAGTAAATACAGCTTTTTAAAAATAAAGATAAGATACTTTCTTCATACATATGAAAGCTGAAATAATTTAACAGCAGCAAAACTACTATACAAGAAATGTCGAGGGAAATTCGTTATGCAGAAGAAGAATAGGGCCAAATGGAAATCCAGACCCATTAAAGAAGCGCGCCAAAAACAGTAATTACATGGTTTCTTGGAGAAACGTCACCATTCCTTCCTCCATTACCACTCAGCCCCGTTCCCATGTGGAGACACAACAGAGACAGGCTTAATTCCATTTATACAGTTTATATATGCATCATAGATGGTGAATTATATTCATGCGATGGTCATTTGCTGCCCGCTTGTTGAAGCCATACTATATATCAGACACTAGGAATACAGTGAACAAAACATACAAGCCCCTTAACAAGCCCTGGAGCTCCTAGCCTAGCCTGATCCTGCATTCGTGGATGTGAGGACCCAGCCTTACAGTGATACTGCCAACGCTGTGGGCTGCTATTATTTTATTTGTATGTTCTATTAACTTCTTCCAGACTAAAAAGATTGCAATTTGGTTGTTCCAATTGTCTCCACCATTTACTATAATAACCCAGTTAGTAAAAGGCCTCGGTTAGTTACACAGGTTACCTAGATCATAATGCTCTTCAAAAAGAACTTGACTGTGCCTTATTGCTTCAGATTTTTGTCAGGCTGCTGGAATTGGGATAGCAAGAAAGTAGAAATGGGTCAAAGAAATCATCTAGGACAGAAATAAGACACTATTTTTTGTATAATCTATGTCTTTAACAAAAGGCTGTGAAGGTGCTTGCTGTAGCTTTGTATAATAACACAATAAAAAGACAAACAGATTAGGAGGCTGAGACAAGAGGATGTTAGGTCGTGGCCAGCCTCATCTACTTAGCAAGGCTCTCAGCAACTCAGTGAGACCCTGTTCCAAAATAAAGAATAAAAATAGGGCTGGGGTGTAGCTTGGAGGTAGAATTATCCTGGGTTCAATCCCTATTACTGCAAAACAAAAAAATGCAAACAGAAAAGGCAAAACCATGAATATCCAAAGGAAGGCAAATATATACTAGCCTTACTTACTAATTTGATTACTATAATTCTTTTTTAAATTTTTATTTATTTATTGTTACTATAATTCTTAACTAGGAATTACAGTTCCTGGTAACCAAAGGGAAAATACAATTTGTACGAAATTGTGCTGTGTGCTGGCCTTGAACCTGTAATCCTCCTGTCCCCTCCTCCCAAGTACTAGGATTACAGATGTGTACCACTGTTTCTGGTTGAGAGAAAACTTACTATTTGGATTGGTTTGGTTTGGTTTGTCATTTTGATACTAGCAATTGAACCCAGGGACAGTCTACGCCTGAGCTATACCCCCAGTCCTTTTTCTATTTTTTATTTTAAAACAGGATCTCACTAAGTTGCTGGTGCTGGCTTCAAGCCTGAGATCCTCCTGCCTCAGTCTCCCAAGTGCTCCCAATCTCCCAAGGACTATTATAGGTGTGCACTACCACATCCAGCTAAGGAAAATCATTAATGCACAAATATTCACTGCCTTCCCCTTTGCTTCCGCTGGTGATCTTCAACTGTTACTTCTGCCAGCCAGGCTTTTGACGGAGGGAACAAGACTATTCACGAGGAGGAAATCCAGGTACTTTAGATCACCAGCTGAAGGAAGAAGACTGGAACCTGACGACTGTTCTGAAAGCCATCCTCGCCCTGGAAGTAGACCATCCCTTTGAGAACACGTGTAAATTATTACCCCATATAATTTTAGACAGGCGAAATGCTGTGTTTACCTTTGCGGAGGAGCAGATAAGCAGTTGCTCGACTGCACGGTCACCACAGACAAAGGTAAAGAGCTGAAATCATCACTTGCAAATTAGCAATGACTACTTGAATGGCAGGTTTTAATTTTAGGAGAAAGGAAAAAATAATAGTCTTATCTAGTTCCTAGGAACTGCTGTAATCAGCAGATGACGGCAAAGACCACAGTCAAATAATGAAGCCTCCTCCTCCTTTAAAAAGCTGTCCAAGAGCAACAACAGAAAAGATGGATGCTAGTGGATTGTTCCTTATCCAAAATGGCATTGGCCACTTTTTATTTTCTTGGTCCTGGAAAGCAAACTAACTCCAAGTAGACTGCCATAAGAACTATCTCCAAGTGGACTGCCAGACGTGCCATTGGTGTTTATAACCCACATGATTAGACAAGAAAAAAAGAAAAGGCTGCATGTGGTGGGACATGTCTGTAATACCAGTACTTGGAAGGCTGAGACAGAAGGATCTCAGGTTTGAGGCCAGCCTCAGCAATTTAGTGAGACCCTCGTGTACACCTGTGATTTCAGTACTTAGGAGGCTGAGGAAGGGGATCACAGGTTAGAAGCCAGCCTCTGCAACTTAGTGAGATCCTGTATCCAAATTATAAAATAAAAAGGGCTGGGGATGCTCAGAGGTAGAATGCTCCTGGGTTCAATCCCCAGTACCACAAAGAAGGAGGAAGAGGAGAAATATATATACATATATATTTTTTTTTTGCAGTACTGAGGAGGCATTCTACCCCAGCTCATTCTGTTTCTTTTTAGAGACACAATCCATCATCAGAGTTTTATTTAGCTTCTATCTGAGCTTTCTCGTTAGCTCCCTTGGCAAATAGCAAAACAAGTCATTGAAGAGAGTCCTCACCGGTCACTCATTCATTCAACTAATATTTACTGACCCAACTGCAGGCCAAACAGGATTCTAGTCAATAATTCTAGTTGAATAGACTAAAGGTCTGCCTTCGTGGAGTTTGCATCTTAGTAGAAGAAGAAGGACAATAAAACAAGGAGGTAGAAAGTGAATTATATGGTAAGAAGAATGATACAAAAATCAGCTTGGGGAAGAGGGGTAGGGGGTGTGCTAGGGAGGTGGTGAGAATTCTAGAGTGAAAGGTCTCAATGAGAGATGATGTTTGAGCAAATATACAAAAGGTATGTGGGAGGGAGCGGGTAAGTCACTGGACCGAGGGGTCAAGCCTGTGGGATGGAGGAAGAGCAAGATGCTCGGTGCGGCCAGGGCAGGGATGTTGAGGAGGTAGCGGGTTCAGAAGCTGAGCGGGTACAGTAAGGACCAGGGCAGGGCAGGGCAGGGCAGGCAGTGTGGGCCTCTACAGGGCCTGCTCAGCACTCTGTTTCTACTCTGAGATGGAGGGGAAGACATGGAAGGCTTGAACTAAGGAGAAGAGTGGAATAACATGTAGATTTTCAAGTATCACACGCATTGAGCACAGAGCAGACGCTCAAGGAGAGAAACAGCGGTCTCTGTAGGCGGCTACTACTGCAGTGGTCCAGGCAAGAAAGGATGGAGTTCAGATGGAGAGCTTTCAGCACACGTGCAGAGAGAGCCCTTGCAGATGGCTTCCCGCCATGGCTTCCCGCCCGGGAGATGCTTCATGGGTTAAGAGGTAAAATTTCACGGAAAGTGTGTTTTATTGTTTTAATATTCATTCATTGACTTTGTGTGTGTGTGTGTGTGTGTGTGGTACTGGGGATGGAATCCAAGGGCATTCTACCTCCGCGCGACATCCTCAGCCCTATTTTTCATTCTCTCAAGATGTGGACTTACCTTATCCCCTCAACAACTTCTCTGCAACTTAGTGAGACCCTATTTCAAAAAATATAGAATCAAAAGTAGAAATGGGAGCCCAATGTGGTGGCTCATACTTATAATCCCAGCATTCAGGAGACTGACACCGGAGGATCGCAGTTCACGGACAGCCTCAGCTACTTAGCGAGGCCCTTCACAACTCTGTGAGACCCTGTTTCAAATATTAAAAAAGACTAAAAAATAGGGCTAGGAGTGTAGCTCAGAGGTAACGCTGGGTTCCATCCCTGGTACCACAAAAACATAGGACTGGGGTTCAATTCCCAGTATGGCAAAAATAAATAAATAATAAATAAATAAAATAATAATAATAAAGGCTAGGAGGGTGGCTTGGAGGTAGAATGCCACTGGGTTCAATCCCAAGGAAAAAAGAAGGCAATGAGATGCTTAAGGGCAAAAGCCGACATGAGGTAAACGATACTGAACCGGTGGCTAGTGCCTGCATTAGGATGGTCAAAGAGAGCATTGGCTTTGTGTCCACAAAGTGAATGACAAGACCTGGACTTCGTAGAGATTGCACTAGTGATCCGAGGCAGCTGTGAGCACGTGGGCAGGCCAGGAGCAGTGAGCCCAGGCCCAGTCTGTATTGGTCATCAGTGACTAAATGTGGGGACCGAATGCAGTGCTCTCTGGGACTGCTGTTAGAGAGAGGAACAAGGCCACAGGAGTAACTGCACTCTTTTATAAAAGGCTCTGTCTTTGGAATGCAAATCCAGATGTTTTCCTATAGTGGCGGAACCTAAAATAAGGAATAACTACGTCACAGAAGAACTTAAGAACCAACAGTACTCAAGTCCCCTCAGGCCCCAACCCACACAAGGGAAGAGGGAGTCATTACATCTGTGCAAATGCGGAGCCTTTTAGAAGTGACCCCTTCCACTTAGCGTTTCAGCTGCGTCATTCGTGAGGTTTTTATTATGCCTGGTATAGACGATAACCTATAGACGATAACCCTGGACCTTTAAAAATCTGCAATGACACTGGCATGTTCAACTTCAAACATCACATAAGATCAAACCTGGTGCTTTTTACTGAGCCTACAATGAAGAAACATCGGTTGCATAAGTTAATGGGATTCTCATTGCTATTCAGCCTGAAATTCACTCTCTATTCTATTTTTCACTTGAGCGTTAGCCACATAATCCAGTAACTATCTCTAGACTTTGTTAAATGGACACAGGATAGGGTGACATCATGGCAGAAACCCTGAGCCAAGCCTCAGGAGGGACGGTCTGATGGTGGTGCTTTTTCTAAATGCAGAAATGAGCTTTGGTAAGTACCATAACTTTGCTACACCTCGATTTCTTCCCCTATAAAATGGGGTGAAAGAACATCTACCCTGCAAAGAAACAAGGGAAGAAAAAGGGAGGAAACATTCTTTGGGCGCCTGCTGTATGCCAGACGTGGGTTCAGTGTACTCACATGAGTCGCCTCATGGTTCTCATAATAACTTGGTCTCAGTTCCTCGGCTTTAGAGATGAGGAAATTGAGACTCAAGTGAAATAGCCAGCAGAAAGTCATTTCATGAATAATTGACAAAGTGAAGACGTGCATCTAAAGAATCCAACTTCAAAGCAGTTCGGGTCAACACAGGAGCCACTGAACTGGCACTAGGAAGGTTGCCGCAGAGGCAGGGATGAGCTCAACAGAAGGATTGCTGGCTCAGCGAGGATGAAAATAGAGCCAAGGAATCATGTCTGAGTGTGTGTCTGGGACTCCTTCCGCCTCACCCTGCTGCTTTTAATGAGACTATGAAGATGAAGGGTGTAAACATGCATTGAAGAGTCCTACAGGTATACTTGAAGTACTAGAGCCCGCTACTGTAGTAACTGCACTAGAAAATATAATTTAAGCCGGCACAATGGCACACACCTGTAACCCCAGTACTTGGGAGGCTGAACAGGGGATCGAAGGTTCAAGACCAGACTTAGCAACTGAGACCCTGTTTCAAAATAGCAAATAAAATGGGGCTGGGAGTATAGGGGAAAGGAGGAAGGAAGGAAGGAAGGAAGGAAGGAAGGAAGGAAGGAAGGAAGGAAGGAAGGAAGGAAGGAAGGAAGGAAGGAAGGAATCATTTTGCTTTGGAGACTACTTGACAACTCTAACAATGAAGACAGTGTCTTCAAAACGATGAACACACGGTTGTTTCACATCAAGAGTAAGATCTGCCAAATGTTATGGCAACGAGCCATAATTTTCAGGTTTCAGTAGGTTTGTGGTAGGAAATAGTCTATCACCCGTATTCTGGCTTTGACGATATATTTCTCAACAATTAAAAACATTTCCTGGTTAAGCAAGTTTTTAACCTTAATAATATCTTGTCTTACTTAAAACTTATATTCATAAACTCTTCCTGTTTCAGGTGCCCAACAAGTGAGAAAACAGTACCACACATGAAATTAAAACATCAAAATACATAAAGGAAATCTTGAGAGAAAGTAAAACTAAAAATTATGGCATTTTTAAGTAATAATTACATAGCAGATGAGCTATAGAAAGAGATTTTATATTATACTTCTTCAATAATATAAGAAGCTTCATTTTTGGATGCTTAGGGGAGTTTTACAAACAGGTTTTTAAAGTTTCTCATCTTACCAAGTGATGTGTGCGTGAAAGCTTGTATCACTTTGAATCTCACTGTGATGTGAGAGCGCACCAATCAAAGTATAAAAAGTTATATTGCACTGCCATATAATTACATTGCAGCAGTAAAAGTATAAAAATTCTCATCTTATTGTTAAAGTGGTATTTAAAACATCTCCACATAACCATGAAGCTTAAATGTAATGACTCGTTTTTAACCATACATTCATCAATTTTTAAATAACATGCAGCTTTAGGATGATGCTTCTCCCCGCAGCATATCACTAGGATAGAATTCTTATTCTTCTATACAAAATAAAAGCAGATTGCTTCCTTGTTCAGGAAGCTTCGGAGGGAAAAGCCTTTCAACAAACAGTTGGGAAATATTTATGACTCAGATACAAGTGGGACTTGCCTATAATCCCAGTGCTTGGGGAGTTGAGACAGGAAGATGCCAGGTTTGAGGCCAGCCTCTGCAACCCAGCGAGGCCCTCAGCAACTCAGTGAGATCTTGTTTCAAAATTTAAAAAATAAATAAAAAGGGTTGGAGGTGTGATTGGTAGAATGCCCCTGGGTTCAATACCAGTATCAGACAGACAGACAGACAGACAGACAGACAGACAGACAGACATATAACACAACTTTCTAAACAA
The DNA here is from genome assembly GCF_963383645.1 of Muscardinus avellanarius. Taxonomy (NCBI): domain Eukaryota; kingdom Metazoa; phylum Chordata; class Mammalia; order Rodentia; family Gliridae; genus Muscardinus; species Muscardinus avellanarius. The sequence continues at coordinate 102,391,353 of NC_137793.1, forward strand.
TTGATTCAAACATGTACAGATCGTCCCTGACTTACAGGGGCTCGATTTAGGGTTTATTGAATTTTTATCTTTTACCAGGCTAGTAACGCATGATATGACACTCTCTTTATGCTGGACAGTGGTAATAAATGGCAATCCCCAACAGCCACATGATAAAGAGGAGAAATGATGGATTCTCTGAAGTATGTTTGATAGATTAGGTAGGTTAAATGGATTTTTGGTGTAATATTTTCAATTTATGATAAATTTATCAGGTCATAACCCCAGCGTAAGTCCAGGAGATTCATATATCTCTCTCTTCTAACAGACAGAATTCCATTTATATGACAGTAAGTTCACATTTAATGTTTCACAATTATCTGGTAAAACAAATATTCCCCGTAAGACTGCCTTGAAATCTCCTCAGATATAAATAAAACCTTAAAGTAAGAAAAGAAGAATTTTCTCTAAGGCCAGTACCCTCCTATTTGTATGACTGATTAGGAAAGTGAATCGCTTACCAAAGGGACCACAAGTTGGACATGGTGGTGCCTGCCTATCAGTACTGGGAGGCTGGGTCAGGAGGACAGCAGGTTTGAGATCAGCTTCAGCGACATACAAGACCCTCAGCAAGCTAAGGGGATCCTGTTTCAAGGTAAAAACTAAGAAAGGCTGGGGGCTAAGGCATGGTGGCACATACCTGCCTGAAATCCCAGTACTTGGGAGGCTGAGACAAGAGAATTACAGGTTTGAGGCCAGTCTCAGCAATTTAGGGAGGCCTTCAGCAATTTAGTGAGACCTTGTTTCAAAATAAAATAAAATAAAATAGAGTTGGGGGTGTAGCTCAGAGGTAGAATGCCCCTGGGTTCTATCACTAGTACCACATACAAACACACACACACACACACACACACACACACACACACACACACACACAATGCTTGTTGAGGGTTCTAATACTATTGTTTGGGAATTCTTCTTAATGAGCATAAAATTGAAAGGGATCCCGATCTTTTTCTCACCAGAAAAGTCTACACATAGGCAAAGTCTACACCAGGGCCAGGGGGAACCATAGGAGCAAATGTTCTGCAGGTGCCAGGTCCCTGGAAAACATTCACCAGCTCCTGTCCCACCCCAACCCGCACGGAAGCATCAAAGAGCATTAATTTGTGGTCACTGCGTGCATCAAAGGGAACCTTATAAACACTCAGAGCAGATAATTTCCAGAAAAGATGAGACACTCCCGATAATAATGTGGATTGGGGCCACTGTAAGTTGTACAATAAATAGCAGCTAAGAGTCACTGGGTTCTTCTCCTGAAGCATTGTGTCCTACATATATTACATCATTTAATCCTCAAATCAAGATTAAATAGGTAAATAATTATCCCCATCTAACAAATGAAGGATATTAGGCTTGGAGTAATGAAGGGACTGTTCCAAGACAAAACTGCTGACCAGTATCAAATTCCAGGAACCAGGTTTCAACTATGTACTGCAGAATATGGTAATACCTACCCACATACGGCCATTTAAGTTTTAATTAGTACCTGGGAGGCTGAGAAAGGAGAATCACATGTTCCAGGTCAGCTTCAGCAACTTAGCGATATCCTCAGCAACTAAGAGAGACCCTGTTTCCAAATAAAAAAATAAGATCGGTTCGGGGGTGTCGCTTGGAGGTAGAATGCCCTTGTTATCAATCTCCAGCGCCACAAAAAACTTTTTAATTAAAAAAAAATTTTAAATGCAGTTTCTCCTTTGCACTGGCCACATTTCTAGTTCAGTACTGACAAGCAGCAAGTGACTCCCTATTAGACAGCATCAACTACAGAACGTTCCCATCACTGCAGAAAACCCTGTTTGACAAGTGCTATTTTAACTACTACGCAAGTCTTGGGAAGGTTAAAAAACAAAGTCGATTAAAAATACTCACACCCACATAGACTTTCCCCTCACCACTCCCCCGTGGTTTTCCTGTCAAGAGCAGCATCTTCTCCATGGGCGGCAGGAGATAAGTACAAGGGCCAGCAGTACCACCATCGGGTATGGAAGGGCTTGGAGCAGTGGGGACTCCCAGGAGACACTGGGGCTTCTGTGTGGCAACTCGAAAGATCTCATACTTACCTGCATGTCCCAAAGGGAAGCATTAGTCAGGGTTCTCCAGAGAAACAGAATCAGTGGGTCATAGAGGTAGATGATGGTGCTGTCAGATAGAAGATGATAGATGATTAGATAGATAGATGATAGATAGATAGATAGATAGATGATAGATAATAAGGGATTATCTTGTGTTATTGTGAAAGATGAGACAAAGTTTTTTTTTATTCTTTATTTTCAAACAGGGTCTCATTGAGTTGCAAAGGGCCTCACTAAGTAACCGAGGCTGCTTCGAACGGCGATCCTCCTGTCTCAGCCCCCCAAATGCTGGGATTACAAGCGTGCGCCACCATGCCTGGCTACAAAGTAGTTTTTAGGAGACTTGTGATTTTAAGTTATTTTTATCACTTCAACTTGGGTGTTGTATAAGATCCTCCATGTGGCACCCTGGAAGCAACCTAGTGATAAGGGACCGATTGCTCTTTCAGAAATACACAGCGTCTGTCCCGGAGCTGTTTCAGAGGAAACCGTATCCATGGCTGTAGCTGCCCACCTTACAGTGCACCCCAGCACAGTGCATAGGATTTCCCGTGTCTTGCATTCGACCAGCTGGTCCAGTCCCCTGCTCCTGCATTCGTCATGCATGTGAATTGCTTCACAAGAACTGAGAGTTAAGGCCAGGCGTGGTGGCTCGGGAGGCGGAGACCTGAGGATCACAGTTCGTGGACAGCCTCAGCTACTTAGTGAGGCCCTGGGCAACTCAGTGAGATCCTGTTTCAAAACTAAAAAGACACGCCGGGCGTGGTGGCGCACGCTTGTAATCCCCGCGCTGGGGAGGCGGAGACAGGAGGATCGCGCAGGTTCGAAGCCAGCCGCGCTGGCGTAAGAGACCCTGTTTCAAAAATATAAAATAGGTCTGGGAGTGTAGCCCGGAGGAAGGAGGGCTTCCAGGAACCCCAGTACCACCAAAAAAAAAAAAAAAAAAAAACTAAAAAGACTAAAAAATAGGGCTGGAGGTGTAGCTCAGAGGTACAATGCCTCTGGGTTCCATCCCCAGTACCGCAAAAGAAGAAGAAGAAGAAGAAGAAGAAGAAGAAGAAGAAGAAGAAGAAGAAGAAGAAGAAGAAGAAGAAGAAGAAGAAGAAGAAGAAGGAGAAGAAGAAGAAGAAGAAGAAGGAGAAGAAGAAGAAGAAGAAGGAGAAGAAGAAGAAGAAGAAGAAGGAGAAGAAGAAGAAGAAGAAGAAGAAGAAGAAGAAGAAGAAGAAGAAGAAGAAGAAGAAGAAGAAGAAGAAGAAGAAGAATTGAGAATTAATTGAGATAGGACATGTGTTATGGGTCAGTTGGTGAAGCTGCAGTAGTCGTCATTTATTCCATCAAACATTAATCTCTGTTCCCATGAAGGTATTTTGTGGATGTGATTAAAGTCCACAATCAACAAACAAGTAAAGGAAATTAATCTGTTGGGTCTGATTCCATTAGTTGAAAGCCCTGAAGAGACAAGTTGAAATATCTCAGAGGAAGGAGAAAATCTGCCTGTGGACAACAGCTCCCGCTCATGCGGGAGTTCCAGCTGTCGCACCTTCCTGCCGGTCTGCAGACTGACTGCTCAGGTCCTTGCGCAAGCCCTCTTAATATCTGGTTCCTCCTGGCTCTGACTTTCCGGTTAAACCTTGACTGATACGTTATGTAAGACCTGTAGAAGAGACACTGGGAAAGGTTCTGCTACTATTTTTGTGTATGATGGTGGTGGCAGTGGAGACAGGGATGATGGGGGTGCTGTCGTTACATAACACGGGAAAATTGAGCCCCGGAAATGACTCAATAAACGAGGAACGTGAGCGCCAGGAGGCTCTCACCCAGAGACGAGAAGCCACTGAGTGGCATAAGATCCCCAAGAGAGGCCAGGAACCCCGGGAGGCCGGAACAGCATCATTTACCTGCAGCTACTCCGTTCCTTCTAGTTACGGACAGGAATGACACCTGAACTGCGGGTCTCTGCATTCAAAGGCCATCAAGCCAGGCCTGGCAGTGCATGCCTGTAATCTAGTACTAGGGAGGCTCAGACAGGAGGATCGCAGGTTCGAGGACAGTCTCAGTAACTTAGGGAGACTCTCAAAAACCTATCGAGAACCTGTTTAAAAAAAAAAAAAAAACAGGCTGGGGTGTGGATCAGAGGTAGAATAATGCCCCTGGGTTCAACCTCCAGTACCAACATAAAAGAAGGAGCCATCAAGGTGACTCTCTCATGTATTATCAGCCTTTTAACTCAACCCCCTCACGTGTGGAAGACTCTATGCCTCACTCTTCCTCCTCCCTCCAGCCTGCATCCCATACTCCTGTGCCCCCCATCCTTTTCTTCCCACCTGTTTTTGTTTTGTTGTTGGTGGTGGTAGGTTGTTTTTTTTTTTTTTTTCAGTACTGGGTATGAAACCCAGGAGCATTCTACCTCCAAGCTACACCCCCCCAGCCCTAGTTTTTATTCTTTATTTTGAAACAGGGTCTCACTGAGTTGCAGAGGGCCTCACTAAGTAGCTGAGGCTGTCTGTGACCCGCGATCCTCCTGTCTCAGCCGCACAGGTGCTGGGATTTCAAGCGCACGCCACCATACCCGGCTATTTTTTTTTCCTTAACTTTGAAACAGGGTCTTGCTAAATTGCCGAGGCTGTCTTCAAATCTGTAATCCTCCTGTCTTAGCCTCTCAAGTACTGGGATGACAGGTGTGTACCACCATATCTGTCTGGATGAGCTCATTTAGTCCTTATAATTCAATGATATAGGTCTGATTATTATTCTGGGTTTTTTTTTTTTTTTAGGTACTGGGGATGGGACCCAGGGACATTCTACCTCCAAGCTACACCTCTAGCCCTACTTTTTATCCTTTATTTTGAAACAGAGTCTCATTGGTTTGCAAAGGGCCTCACTAAGTACCTGAGGCTGTCTGTGAATCACGATCCTCCTATCTCAGCCTCCCAAATATTGAGATTTTAACCATGCACCACCATGACCAGCTTCTCCCCAACTTTACTGGCCCATATGGAACTCCTCACCTGTCTCCCCCACTACTTCTGAACGGTTCCTTCATCCTCCTTAATTGAAAACTTGTCTTACCTAAGAACAAAGGAGGGGGTATTCTTTTTTTTTTTTTTTTTTTTTTTTTTTTTTGCGAGTCTGGGGATAGAACCCAGGAGCACGCTACCTCCAAGCTACACCCCCAACCCTATTTTTTTATTCTCTATTTGAAACAGGGTGTCACTGAGTTGCAGAGGGACTTGCTAAGTAGCTGAGGCTGTCCACGAACCGCGATCCTCAGGTCTCTGCCTCCTGGATGCTGGGATTACAAGCATGTGCCACCACGCCCGGCTTCTTTTCTCTTTCTTGCCAGGAACTTGAGGGCCTGGTTGGGTCCTCCCAGCCCCCAGTACTATTTTACAGCTGGCATTTGCCTTTCCTTCTATGAAACACGCAGCTCTCGTGCCGCCAGGCTAGAATCCCCTCAAAGCCTCCTCCTCGTGGACTAGGTGCCCAGCACTTCCCGTCCCCCTGCACTCTGCGCAAAGGCCTTTCCTCACTTGCCTCAATCTCTCTCCTTCCTGCTTTGCTGGAAAACCTCCAACCCTGGTTAAGGCCAATTCTGGTCATATTCTTATAACTGAGTTTTGTGGAAGCAAACCTCTGCCTTTAATTCGTTCCACCATAAATTTTTGACTCGGAGTCACAAATGGGCACCTGACACTAACGACTATTTCCTCTTCCCCGGGGATTGGCTCATCAGCTCTGGGAGACAACTCTCTCACTCTTTCTCCTCTTTGCTCGCTCAGACACCCCTGTCTCGTCACAGCCTGGGACTCATAATCTCAGTACTTTGGGAGACTGGAGCAGGAGGATGGCAGGTTGGAGGCCAGCTTCAGCAACTTAGCGAGACCCTCGACAATTTAGCAGGACCCTGTTTCAAATAAAAATAATAAAATATGGCTGAGGTGTACATCAGAGGTATAACGCCCTTGGGTTTAATCCCAGTAAAAGATACACACACACACACACACACACACACACACACACACACACACACACACAGACACACACACACACACAGAAAAAGCAGTGTAAATGGCGTTCCCTTATCTTCTCCCCACCAAATCCATGTATCTACATTCTTCTGTGCCTGTGCCTTCTAGAATCTTTCCCGCCCTTCTTCTTAGACAAAAAGCCCACTTGTTGCCCTTGGGTCTCTGGATCTAGTCCTCGGGTTACTTTGCAATTACACCCTCTCTCTCCCACGCTTCTGAACTGGTCTCATTGGATATCGTTTCTCACTTATTTATTATTTCAAAAATCACCCTCCCTTGGTCCAAGAAGCCCCATAGTTATCACTCCTTTATTTCCTTCTCTTTATAGAAAGCATCTCGTAAGAGTAACTAGTTCTCCTGTCTCGACTTTCTTACCCTACCATCCCCAACTCCAGCCCATCCCAAAGGCTCCGGCTGAACGCCCGACCCCTTTGCGACCTGTCAAGGTCCCCAGTGGCCTCCATGTCGCTAAAGACAGTGGGCAGATGCATCTGTGCCGTCATCGCGCTGAGCACTGAGCGTGGCACTTAGCATCACTGAGCACCCCCCACCCCGAGTTTCTCCTGGAGGAAGCATCTCCGAGCTTTCTTCGCCCTTCACTGGCCTTTCTTTTTACTCTTAAATTCCTCTTTTTTGACCCAGCTTCTGAATGTTCAAGCAATCTTAATTCTTTTTTTTTTCTCTTCATACTTGGGTCCCAGGTGGTCTCACCTGGATCTCTGGTTCCAGCCACTTCTACCAATAGAGTACAGATCCCTGAGTACCCCTGATAGGCCTCTAAGCGACCACAGGTGATTCCAGATGGAAATGAGGCTGTGCCAAGCCAAGTATCCTCCACACCACAGGGGCCCTGGGGTCTTGTCCTGAGGCTCATTCACATCCTGCTTCTCCACGGGCGGGGTCTTTCCCTCCCCAGGACAGCGCATCCTACAGACTTACCCAGAGGCTCCTCTTCGCTGAACCTGCCCAGTCCCTCTTCCAAGCTCTTCAAGTCCCTCCCCATTCCTCTCCTGTCACAGAATGAGAGACATCCTTTCCCACCGATCGCTCCTATAAACAGGCCTCCTGATTTTTATATATAAATATATATAAAAACCTCCAAGGTTTTTATATTTAAATGGTAAGGGTTTTTGGGGGGGTGGGTTTTTTTGGTGGTGGTACTGGGGTTCCTGGAAACCCTTTTACTTCCAGACTACACTCCCAGACCTATTTTATATATTTTTTTAAATTTGGAAACAGGGTCTCTTAAGCCAGTGTGGCCGGCTTTGAACCAGCACGATCCTCCTGTCTCTGCCTCCCAAGCACGGGGATTACAAGCGTGCGCCACCACGCCCGGCAAGTTTTATTTTATTTCAATGGTACTTATATGGCAGAATTTGTTTTATGCTACCCCGTATATATTTTCTGCATGAGATACTTCTCCCCTCTCTCTCTGCCCCCTCCCAACAACAAAAAAATAACTGACTTGTCATATATGGCCCCATAAAATGCTAACAGAGAATGTGTTGTGGCAGAGAGGTTTATTTTTCCAAACAGAACAAAAAGCTAAGTTTTACAATAATAAGGACCTTTGCTTGCCCATAACAACACCAAAATCCTATTTATTTTCTTGTTTTTATTAGAATGACATTTTTCAATGCAAAAACCAGTTTCCATAGGTAGGAAAAATTAATCAAGTCAAACAACAAAAAAGGACCAATGTTTGCAAGGTTTGGATTTGAGATCTTACATGGTATTCCAAAGATACTAATGTTAATTGGCACTTGAGTATTCTTAATCTGAGCATGAAATTCTCACTTCTATGGAGACAGAACTACATACCTGTGAAAAAAATTCACAACACAGCAATCCCGTCCTGTTTGGAACTTATGACATAGTATCTTTGCATCTTTTTCCAAATTTGAGTAATGTGTTTCCTTCTATAGGCTTTTAATTTTTTTAATTTATTATTTATTTATTTATTTATTTATTTTGCAGTACTGGAGATGGAACCCACAGGCATTCAACCTCCAAGATCTATTTCTATTTCTCCAAGATCAACCCCCAAATCTATTTCTTTTTAATCCTTTATTTTGAAACAGGATCTCACTGAATTGCAAAGGCCTCACTAAGTAGCTGAGGCTGCCTGAGAACTTCGATCCTCCTGTCTCAACTTCCCAAATGCTGGGATGATAAGTGTGCAACACCATGCCCAGCTTCTGTGGGCATTTTTTTTCTTTTAACAATTTTTTTATTGAACATAAATAGTATACATTTAAACTATATTTGGTGCCCTCTCCCCCCTGCCCCCATTTTCCCTTCCCCCCTCCCACTAATGGTTGTCCAGGTTAACCATGTCTTATTCATAATTTTACACACGTTCGCATGTAGACCCTCATTAATCAAGATCAGCCTTCCTCCTCTCCTATCTTTCCATTCAAACTTTGCTGATATTTCCCCTCCATTATCTGGAGTCCCACTGGTATTCTGTGGGCATTTTAAAGTAGGTTGGATTCTAAGCTCTGTGGAAGGGTTCAGTGATAACTAAGCTAAAATAATGTAGGAAGAAAAATTGCATTGCATGTTTCTTAAAGCATGTTCCACTGGCAATTAATGCGTTGAATAGTAATGACGTTCATGACAAAGCCTATGCTTCTGTTTGGATTATGAATTATTTATTTATGACCTTTAATTAGAACCAGACATTGTCTCATTAGTGTCTTACGCAGGAAGTATGTCTTGCAATGCATTCTGGTGAAGTCTTATTTTTCCATTAGGGTGGTGTGTTAAAAATTGAAAGCGATATTATTAGATGACCTGCTCAGGTCCACATTTCTAGGACCATAAATGTAAGACTAGTAGATACCAGTTTATGTTTATTAGGATGTCTGGACTGCGTGTGGGAGAAGTGCTGGAGCAGAGGGCGTCCTGAGTGTTGCTGACCAACATTACGTTAGCTGCACAGGAAGGGAGCACAGAACAGCTGAACTCTGGGTGTCTCGGGAGCTCAGGGGATGGAGATGCTCTGTGCCAACACCATGTCCATTTGCTACTTGATTTTTGCAATTAAGGTATATTCTTAACCCAACAAATTGTTTGGTTAGCTAGTCAACTATTATGGCGACAGGAATGACCCTGGATGGTGTAAACACTTGAGAGCCAGGCAAATCTCTGTTTCAATCTCAATTCCAACTTAAACCAGCTGCTGGAGTTTAGGCAAACTGATTAACCACTTAGTTTTAGTTTCTAATGAAAATCAGAGAGCTAATATGTGACCTTGGCAGACTTGCATTTTAATGATGTAAATGTACGCACAGTGCCTGGTTTCTAATGAATATTCGTTCCTCTTCCTTGAACAACTTCACTTTGGGAATTGACAGTAGATTTCATCTTATCACAACTGCTTACTCATTCATTTAGGCACTTGCTAGAATATTCCCCTGTCTGTTGTCTGTTTATGTTATTGGCACCCAGGCCAGAGGGAGGCTCTGCTGAGTTTTCGACTGACTGGACTTCATTGTCCATATCAGAGGTTAGAGAAAAACAGCATGAGAGAGAATGAGTACAATCCCAGTTTGGCCAAAACTGGAAGGCAGTTCGTCTGCTCCCCGTGTCCTGTGTTGTGGCAGTCTTCATATTTTTAGCCCTTTTTAAGCCAATTGTCAAGTTAACGGAGAACACATTGGACAGTTGATTACATCAGATTGCACTTTCAGCTATATAGGCCATGATGTACCACAATGATTGAATCGATCAAAATTTCTCTAAGGAGTTCCGAGATAAAATTAGCACTTTTCATTTTCAAAACAGAGATTTCCAGACAAACACCCTGGTCCGCTGTGCCTCTTACTGTCTCTTCTAAACAGACAAACTGGCGCTGCCAAGCAGACAATGCCGGTGAGAGACGAGGACAATTTTCCCGTGAAACAGGAATTCAAGAAAGAGCTACAAATTGGTTCTAGGGAATCCTGAATTGGCTATAAAGCCTCAGACACCAGAAAAAGGAAGGGCAGGTCAACGTGCACCGCCAGCAAAAATAGGGGGCAACAAACTTCGGCCCTCCCAGATTCCAAAGACTCCATTGTATCAAAAGTGGCAAAAGGCAGTCCACACATGCTGAAGACAGGAATTGGTTCTTTTCATTTAGGGCTGAATAGCCATGGGAAAAGCCCTTTGGGGTGTGGTCCCATCAACTCAATTCTATAACCAGCACCCAGGTCAGAGGCCCTGCTGGGGATTGTACTTGGTCACCCACTTGTATCTTATATATGAGGAAAGAATATAGGAGAAAAGGATTTAATTGCAGTCTGGCCAAAACTGGGAAGGCAGCTAATCTTCCTCTCATAGTCTACAAGAATGTTGCAATTTAGCCCGGTATGGTGGCACAGCTTGTAATCCCAGCATTCAGGAGGCAGAGACCAGAGGATCATGGTTTGCAGGCAGTCTCAGCTACTTGGTGAGGCCCTTCGTAACTTAGTGAGACCCTGTTTCCAAATAAAGCCAAATAAAGATAAAGAATAAAAAATAAGGCAGGGGGTGTAGCTTGGAGGTTGAAGGCCCCTGGGTTCCATCCCAAAACCCGAAAAAAAAAAAAAAAAAAGCATGTTGCAATTTATAGGAACAAAAGTCCCCATGGGAGGGATATATATATATACATACATACATACATACATACATACATATATATAATCATATACAATTATATACATATATGCATATATGTATGTATATATATATGTACATGTATGTGTGTATGTATGTGTGTGTATATATATATATATATATATAGAGAGAGAGAGAGAGAGAGACTGACTTAGCCAAGATGTGCTAGACAGAAATATGTTACAATTCCAGTCTCACCAGAGGTGCTAGCCTAGGCCAGGATGAGCAGCTTTTCAGTTTCCATTATTGGCATGAGGAAGCACAGTTGAAGACAAAGCAATTTACCTGAAATTTGAGGAGATTCTGGTATTTTCTTTGTAAAGAGGTGGTTATATTTAGTGATCCAAAAATTTCCAGGACTTTGGAACTCCATGATAAGGTAATCTCATCTAACGGCCATTTCATGGCTCAATCTCACATCTTAAGAATAGTTTTAAGCTAAAATAAGAAGAACATTAAGCCTTTATATAACAATGTAATGCTTGTGGGTCCAACTGGATTTTTTAAAATTAGATTTAAATTCATAATGCTCATTGAGTTTACTAATGTGTGTGCTCCAGAGCAAAGGGAAGGTAGTGGCTACCTAAACTGCAAAAAGCACTGATGATGGATAGGGCCAACCTTCTTTATTTAAAATTGCAGCCTCCCAACACTCCAACCTACGCCTAACATCCAGATGCTAGAATAATCAGCTCCTTGAGCTCTGCTCTAGTCTGACCACATATGAAGTGCTATATTTAATTGTACACAATCTAAAATGAACCCAGATGAAAACAAAAAGAATTTTATGGAGTCTATAAATGAAGAAAAACAAGAGAACAGAAGTTGAGTTTGGGTTGGTGTCCTGAGCCAAACACATTTGGGTCTTTCTGCAATGTCAGAATTCACTGGCTAACAGGAAATTCTCAAGCTGTACCACTCTCATCAGTTTCAGTTCGCCGAGTACTCATGGTCAACTGGAAGTCATAAGACAGACAGTCACAGGTTTCTTTATTCCAATCTTAATTACTAATATCTATAACAGTCAAGTCATACATTTCACTTTATACCACACAAGAAGCCTAAGAAAGGGTTAAGGGGGCCACAAGGGTTCAGGGGAGAAAGGCCAGAGAGCAGATGGAATGCAAGAGCCACTTGGTCAGATAAGATTACAAATCCACTTGTTCAGAAGGCAGAGCTGTCAGAGCATAAAACATTCTTGACCAGGGATTTGATGGCAGGCAGTTTCAAAATGGGCCAAGTCAAACAGCTGAGCTGCAGCCCCGGCACAGAAGGCCAGAGGTTTGTTGCCTGCCAGCAACATGACGTTTCCCTGGATGGTTTGATGATGCGGGGCCTGTGCCACTGTAGCCAGTTCTGTGTTTCCAGAGCCTCCTGTGCACAGGAGCCCATTTGTTAGCTGCCCGTTTGTTCAGTTAGTGACCTGGGCGTTACATTATCCAAGGCTCCTCATACAACACAAAGCTGACCATGGAAAGAAGCAATCCCCTCACCTGAGACCCAGGGGGAGACCCAGGAGGAGTATCCCCAAACCGGTTTCTTGAGAACCAGAATTTCTGATCTTGAATTCAATGATGACTTCATGATTGGTGCGCATGCCTATTAATGCTGGAAGGGGTGCCAATCTTGGATGGATAGCTGGCCATCTCTATTGCCATCGACAATAAAATAAAGAGGCTCCAATTTCCCTTAGCTCCAATTTCCATGACTTTCAACTTCCGTAAAGGTTCAGCACAAAAAACACTTGCATTTACTTACAGACTCTTCACATTTTTAATTAAAGTATTGGTCATGAGTTCTTATCATTTTACTTAAGAATTCTGCAGTAAAGAATTGACACTTTTGAGTTTTTAAGCATTATGAAAATAATTTTGATGAGCATCTTGGAGAATAATTTGGAACTTGGGATATGTCTGAGAGAGAAACAAGTCTGTCTCGAGTCAAATATAACTTATAAAGGACAAATACAACATTTTTGGTGTCCTAATACGTACAGGCACAATACTTACTAGATAAAACTTGTTTGTTTTCTGATTAGCACATTGACCAGAAAAATTGTTCATGTATATACTACAAATAGATGGCTTAGAATTCCACAAATTTCACAGTTGGCAAGTTTCACTACATATATAGAAATTTAAATATTAGTAAGTGGTAAATGTCATCAGCTACATATCAAAAAAGCTGTATATGTCACAAAATGAAAAAGATTTATCGGATGCTTCTCCTTTAAGCCTAGAATGCTATTTTAATGAGGCAAGAGAAAAATAACAACCAGCATTAATAGCGACGTGCACTGATCAGTATTATTTTTACATAAAACAACCCATCCCTTCTGAAAGTATTATACTTTGATTGATTATAACATAGTTTAACTTACAGACTCTTTAACTTATAGATTTCTTTGAGTTTTGTATGCCGAGAGCCTACTGTACACAGTAGCTGCCCTTAGAAAATTTGTTCAGTAAATGAACTGGGCTTTATGTTATCCAAGGTTCCTCATACAACATGAGCCTGAGCTTATTCTTGACCTGAATGTCAGAAATAATGTTTCACAAGATGAATTTCTTTTATCCCTGGCAGCTTCTAACACATTAGATATGGCATGGTTCTGTGAGCATGTAATATTGTAGTCGTTCATTCACTTCCCAGTACAGCCTTCTCTGCCTGGATTGTCCTATACCCACACTCTTCCCTCAAGAGTTGTCTTGAAAATAATCACTTTATTTTCCCAGAAGTCTTGCATCGAGATAAATTAAAAATTCTTGAAAAACGGTATGCCTTTTCTTCTACACCCTTTCCTCAAAAACACACAGTGGTCTAATTTGTTCCAAATAATCAGAAACAATATATAGAAAATAGATAACCCTCAGTACCTTATTTAAGGAGGTAAGCTACTAGTTACGTTCATAATAGGATACCACATTTCTGAACACAAAAATACATTCATCATTGCACTGTATTACAGTTTGATAATGACTTAGAACCTTAACTGGATATTAACCAGCACGATGATAACCTTAGCAGAAGTATTTTAACATTTTGCATTTGTGCTGAGATATTTATAAAGCTCAAAGGCTTACTCGCCTTCAAACTGAAAGCTTTAATTTTTCTCATAAAAAAGGGGGGAAAAACTCTAACATTAACCAAAGACCTACATTGTCCTTAAAGTTAACACTTTAGGGATTTTACTCATCAAAATATTACATCAACCTAATAAGAGATAGATGTTATCATCGCCACACGGAAAGGAGAAGTCTAAGGTATAGAAAGGATAAAGCATTGTTAGAGCCAGGATTAAAATTTAGACGCACCTGACTCTGTGATAGACGGATAGTCTCCCAAGATGTCTGTGTCTCAATAAGATAACTTGTATGTGTTACCTTGATGTCAAAAGCAGCTTTGCAGCTATGATTAAGGGTTTTGAGATGAGGCGTTTGTCCTGGATTGTGTACATGGGTCCTAAATGTCACCATAGAGTCCCATCGAAGAGAGGCTGAGGAAATCTGACTGTGGTAGAGGAGAAGGTAAAAATGAGAGCTGGGATTGGAATAATAAGGCCAGCAACCACCGAGGACTGCAGAAGTGGAAGAGGAACTTCCAGAAAGAACCAAGCCCCGTTGACACCTTGATTGGGGCCTCTAAAGACTCATTTTGGGCTTCTCCTGAACTTTAAGAAAATTAATTTGTATCGTTTATGTTTGTGAAATTTGTTGTAACAGCAACAAGAAACTAATACAGGCTCCAATCTTATCTCTCCATACAGGAAAATAGTGTAAGTCGGTTCAGCATGACAAACAAGACCGAGAACTTAAACACTTCCCCTATCTGGAAAAGGAACTGCTGGAACCATGTCAGACCACACGGGTAAATTCCAAATGTGGACGTCCTCCAAGAACACGGGAATCATCATCTTGACTATTCCAAAGGAATATCTGGAAATCTTGAGCCAAGAGCTCCAGCAGATCTTCCCAGTTGGAAGGGGAAAGCAATGGGAAGGCTAGTCAGTCCTTCAGGCAGCCAAGCCATAAACCTAGCGGAATTAATCCCAAACTCTGAACTGAACCCACAGGCCTGAGGTGGCCAACACAAACCCCAGTAGAACTAGTTGTACTTCCAGTAGCAAAACACTTTCAAACAAGGGCCACATTACATGTGCAAACCTCTGGGCAAAGCCTGGCATATGTCCGCCAGTAGCCCGAGACTGGAATTTACCAGGGAATGAGTAACGCAGAAAAACGTTTGCAAACTGTGGGTCTAGCCCAGATGGAAAAACAAGCTACTGGCTTCGTTGCAGTACAAACTCCAGACCCGATGCCAGCAATAGCCTCCTCCAGGATTACAGTTGGCGTAAGAATGGGAATTATAGTAATTTGAATTACACATACTTTCCAATGCAAAATAAGTACTACCATGAACAAAAAGAAGGTTTGTTTACGTCTGCTGTTGTTCACGGAGGCAGTTCTCCCTGGCTCGGTGCCTGCTGTCCAGTGTCATACTCTCTAGGGGAGGAAACTCAAGCAGGAAATGACCTCCAGAGCCAAGAGAAAGCAGAACCTTCTGAATGAAATTAGCTTTTGTTTTTCTGCCCCCTTTTGACTCGATGGCTATTGATACATGAAAACATTTCAATCTTAGCCTTCTGAAATAATCGAAAAGTTAAGGCTGAGAGGGACGAACAATAAGCTTTTCTGTGTAGATGGAAAGTGTCCCTGGTGAAGAGGGAGTATAACATGAAAACATAACCACGACAAGACAGCTGGTCTTTTAAAGATTTAAAGTGAGGAGAATATTTTACCCAGATCCTTAATGATAGAGCTCTTCTCAAAATCTAAAATTCCACTTCACTTACTGACCCATTCATCGCCCTTAATCGCTAACATCACGAGTATGAGGATTCTCAGGAATCCCAGGGACCACACTTTAAATTCTTTAAAATGATTCTGACTGTGATTTTCTTATTTCACATCAACTATATCAGAAATTTGCTTCCCTCACACATTAAAATAAAATCAACAGGTTCAACGGGTAGTAATTCAACACTAAGTATTTACAAGATGCTGTGGGAGACCCAACAAAGTCAGTTTCCTCTCAGGGTTTCTAGTCTACTAAAGAGAAAAGATGCAGTGCAAGGCATGGTGGAGAACACCTGCAATTCGAGTTTTGAGGAGGCTGAGACAGAAAGAGCACAGGTTCAAGGCCACACTCAGCAACTTAGCAAGACCCGGTTCCAAAAATAAATAAATAAATAAATAAATAAATAAATAAGAGGGTGTAGCTAAGAGCTAGAACACCTCTGGGTTCAAACCCCAATCCAGAGAGAGAGAGAGAGAGGCCGAACATACATGTAAAATATTTTTTAAACCACTACCATTGCCATGAGACTTGAAGATGCTGCCTATTTTCTCCATTCTATGATACATATTCTTCCAGAATAGAAATATGACCTGCAGCTGATAGTCAAAGATTTGCCAGGAATGTTCTTTTTAATAATGGTGATTTGTTTCACAATTGCGGGCATCTTCACATGGTTTAAATAGTTTTTTAAAAGGGCAAATTTTATGATTCGTATTTCACCACAATTTAAAAAAATAAGACACAGAATCTGTAAGTAACCCCCTGGGTTAACAAGTCAGTGTCATGCAAGGGTGCCAGCAGTGTGCAGGGGCTTATTGTAAAAGCAAAAAGCCTCCTAGCCAAGCGTGGTGGAGCACACCTGGAATCCTAGTACTTGGGAGGGTGGGACTGGAGGATCCCAGGTTTGAGAGCAGTCTGAGGAACTTAGGGAGACTCAGCAATTTAGTAAGACCCTTCTTCAAAGACAAGAAATAAAAGAGGGCTAGGCTGTATCTCAGAGGTAGAACACCCCTGGGTTCAATCTCAAGTACAAAACAAGAGAAAGGGCAGGGAGGGAAGAAGGGGGAAGAAGAGGGGAGAGGAGAGGAAGGGAGGAGGGGAGAGGAAAGGGGAAGAGGGAAGAGGGAAGAGGGAAAAGGGAAGGGGAGGGGAGGGGAGGAGAGGAGAGGAGAGGAGAGGAGAGGAGAGGAGAGGAGAGGAGAGGAGAGGAGAGGAGAGGAGAGGAGAGGAGAGTTCTCTTATAGAAACTATCTGTAGATAATTTCTTATAGACA
The DNA here is from genome assembly GCF_963383645.1 of Muscardinus avellanarius. Classification (NCBI taxonomy): domain Eukaryota; kingdom Metazoa; phylum Chordata; class Mammalia; order Rodentia; family Gliridae; genus Muscardinus; species Muscardinus avellanarius. Next base: position 102,408,267 of record NC_137793.1, read on the forward strand.
CCAACTGGTTCTCTGCCTCCAAACCTGTCCTTTGAGGAGAAGCATAGAGTCTAAGGCATCACTACAATGTCAACCATGGTCCAGAGCAAATACACTTGTTCCTACACAGGTGGGCCTGGGCAGGAATGCCTAGGGACCCACAGGCGGTGACAGTGAGTACTCTTTCGCTAGTTCTACCAGTCAGGCATTATCACCAGTTTACTTAGCACAAAAGAAGGATATTGGAACCCACTGTAGATCATTCCTAGCACCTTGGTGCCTTGTGAATGGCCCTCTACAGCAGAAACAATCAGGCCAACAGATAACACTTTCTGGAGAGCCAAGTATCCTCACCGATGGAGCCCTGCTGTTGTTTCCAACAAATGCTGCAGGTCCTGGCAGTTCAGGACACCACAGTTGCTGCTGCTGAGTCAGAAGTAGTCCAAGCAAGTGGGTAATCCTGCTACCCGTAGCTTGGCATATGGGACCATATGCAATGTTCTCATATTGCTTCTCTGAGAGATTTTGTTGTTGGACATATGCACAGACTCCATCTCTGACTCGTACTTCTTTCACAAAACAATGGGCAAGCATTGAGGTGTCTGGGAAGGAGGTTGAATGATATCCACAAAGCTGTTCAAGTGGCCTGCCCTTCACTGAGAGTTGCATGGTCACAGATGCTCTCGGGCCAGCAATCACAGAGGCCATCCCTTGGGGCCCGCTCCAAGAGCATCATCCCCTAACTTCCCCAACCTCCTTGCCCCCTGTTATGGTTTGGGGCAGCAGGGTTCAGAGGTAAGTTTTTGGAAAGGATGTGATCGTGGGACCTCTGACCTCATCACTAGATTAATCCATTGGACAGCTGACTGAACTACCTGCAGGTGGGAGCTAGTTGGGTCATTGGAGGGGATACCCTGGGAGGTTTTATCTTCTCCCCAGCACAGCCTCTCCTCACCTCTGCTCTCCTCACCAGCTACCATGATCCAGGTAGACTCTTCCACCATAAGCCCTAGCCATGATGTTTCTGCCTTGGAGCCAGCTGACCATGATTGGATGCTCTGACACCAACAAATCTTTCCTTATGCAGGTTGTGGATGTCAGGTATTTTAATCCCAGCAAGGAATAGCTGATTGACACATCAATTTTTAGGTCATCTTCTGCCAGTCAATGCAGACCACAGGTAAGCTGTTCGGAGTGGAGAACTTCTCTTCTCTACTCTGGAGGCCAGATGTCTCTGCTGGCATCTCATCCATCCACTGGTAACAACAAAACCCAAGCTTCTTCCCTGTGCCTATGTAAAGTCAACTCCCAGTGAAGCCTAAAGTATTGCTGCCTCATATATAGTGGGAAAAAAGTAGAAGCAACTAAAATGTCCAGAAATGGGATGAGTTAAATGACGTATGTACATTATTTGATACATATAATATACAGGAAAAAAACAGGCGTGGTTTCACATGCTTATATTCCCAGTACTTGGGAGGCTAAGAAGGAACACAGGTTCAAGGCCAGACTCGGCAACTTAGAAAGACCCTGTTGCAAAACAAAAGAAAAGGGCCAAAGGTATAACTTGGAGGTAGGATGTTCCTGGGTTTAATCTCTAGTATCACAAAACAACAATAAGAAGGAGGAGGAGGAGGAGGAGGAGGAGGAGGAGGAGGAGGAGGAGAGGAGGGAGGAGGAGAGGGAGAAGGAGGAGGAGAAAAAGGAAGAGGAGGAGGAGGCCGACAAGGACGAGGAGGAGGAGGAGGAGGAGGAGGAGGAGGAGGAGGAGGAGGAGGAGGAGGAGGCCGACGACAAGAAAGAGGATGAGGAGAAGGAGGAGGAGGAGAAGGAGGAAGAGGAGAAGGAGGAGGAGGTGGAGGAGGAGGAGGAGGAGGAGGAGGAGGAAGAGGAGGAGAAGGAGAAGAACCCCCACTTATATTATTTTAAATGATTATTATGACTACTCCGTGAGACAAACACTTTTGTGGCTTTATGGTTAATTAAGAGCATACATGTTCGAAAACAGTGATTACCTCTAAGATGTGGAATTACAAGATATTAGTTTTCTTTTTTCTGCTTATTTGAATATATTAACTCATATGCTATAAACATATTTTTAGTTTTGTAAGCAATCATTAAAATAAAAGCTTTCAGTAGACAAAACAACACCAAACTTCCTAACAAATGTGATTTGAGTATCATACCAGGATAGTCCTAAAAACAGGGATATAATTAAATGCTTGTACTTGCTGTGGGGAATATAATAAGCAGGGGGAGACAGTATTTTCTGCAGGAAAGAGTGTGCATTCTTTTTAAAGAGATTAAAGGGATCTCAAAGGGACTAAGTTTCTAGACAACAAATTTTATTGTTGATAAAATGTTTCATTCTCATTAGCAAATAAAATTTTGGTTGTGTACTTTAGATCAATATTCTTTTCTATAATCGATAAATATGGTATTTTTACATGTATTTTATTAAGATTAAGAAAATACATTTATATATTTGGATATGATATGTATTATGCTTTATAATATATTATTGATCCTATCAATGATTTATTCACTTCAACCCTGTTTTTCTATAGAAAATACAATCTGCTGTGTATTGATTTACTTTAGAATAGTGTCTAAGACATGCCGCAAAGGAAATAAAAATATGCAATGGACTTTCCTTGATTAAAATCTCCCTAAAGATAGACTTGAAGCCAGGTGTGATGGTGCATGCTTGTAATCCCAGCATTTGGGAGGCTGAGACAGGATAATCACAGTTTGCAGACAGCCTCAGTACTTAGTGAGGCCTTCCGCAACTTAGTGAGACCCTGTTTCAAAATAAAGAATAATTTTAAAAATAGGGCAGGGGGTGTATCTCAGAAGCCGAATGCCCCTGGGTTCCATCCCCAGACCCACAAAAAATAAATAAATAAATAAATAAGATTTGACTCTACTCCTTGTAAGGACATTATTTGTGTCCAGTTAAGGCAGTCTTTCCAAAAAGTTGATGGTCAATATATAGGCCCACATTCATGCACATACTAAATTCACATTTGTCATTTGGGCCAGAGACTAAGAAGAGAATGGTGCAGATTCTAAAAAGATTTTTTTCAAATACTTTTTCGGTGTTTGTTTCACATCCTTAATTATCTTTTAAGGATGTACACTCAATTCCTTTGGGGAAAGTGTTGAGGTGACTTATTTTTAAAGACTTACAATATCACAAGGAGTGTGACATGAAGTTTAGTCAAAGGTATTACTCTCCTTCCATATCGTTAATGGCTCTTTCTCTTCCACTCTGGAGCTCACAGCTGCAGCAGGGGTGGGTGTTTTTCACACTCTTGCCTCTGACCACTGCTTGCTAGGGGCTCTACACTGACAGATGGCTACTCCACCTCCATGCTAGAAAGAAAAAAAAAAGTACTACCATTCGAAAAATGCAAAGGTTTTTTAAAAGAAAGGATATAAAAAATAATTTCCTAGATCATTCACTTTCCGTAACAGGTAGCATTCTATTTAGCCCAGAATAACGTCAAATGCATGTTGCTTAAATTTTTTTCTAGGAGGTTATCTCTGTTTCTGCTCACTTATCTGCCACCATGCTGACCAGAGCATGCAGCACTCTCCTCGGTTACAGAGACTAGCCTACTAGAAACATTGAGAGGGGCTCCTGCCCTCCTGCCTTCCAACAGCTATCTATACCAGAAGCTCATTTGAGGATCATGTAGGTCTGGTGTTTGTTCTTGTATGCTTTTTTTTTTATATAAATATACTTTTATAATCCCCGCGCTTGGGAGGCAGAGACAGGAGGATTGCTCAGGTTCGAAGCCAGCTAGGCTGGCTTAAGAGACCCTGTTTCCAAATAAAAAGTATAAAAATAGGTCTGGGAGTATAGCCCGGAGGTAGAAGGGTTTCCAGGAACCCCAGTACCACCAAAAAAATAAAAATTAAATAAATAAACTTTTATTAGTATGTTGTCATAATACAACATAATGAGGTTCAGAGTGATAAAAACATATATCCACACCTAGTGCGATTCCCTTGGATCCCTCTGGATCCCACCCCACTTCCTCCCCTTCCAGCACCTGCTATTCAGCGCTGATGATTTTGCATACGTATATAGCATTATTTGAACTGTTTCTTTCACCAACTTCCCCTGCCCCCCGGCCCCCCCATTCCACGGTAATCTCACCCCCTTTATCTGGTCTCTTTTATTTCCCAACCTGTCTCTAGTTTCCACATATGAGAGGAAACATACAGCCCTTTGCTTTCTGAGACCGTCTAATCTCACACAGCATAATGTTCTTTTGTTTCATCCATTTTTCTACAAATGTCATAATTTTGTTCTTCTTTATGACTGAGTAAAATTCCATCGTGTGTATATACCAATCTATTGATTGGCTGGTTTCTTAATTTGGCTATTATACCAGGCGTGGTGGCGCACACTTGTAATTTCAGTATTTGAGAGGCAGAGACAGGAGGATTGCAGGTTTAAAGCCAGCCTTAGCAACTTAGCAAGGCTCTCAGCACCGGTTCCAAATAAAATCAGGCTGGGGGTGGAGCTTGGAGGCAGAATGCCTCTAGGTTCAATCCCTGATACTAGATAGATAGATAGATAGATAGATGAGAGAAAGAAAGAAAGAAAGAAAGAAAGAAAGAAAGAAAGAAAGAAAGAAAGAAGAAAGAAAGAAAGAAAGAAGAAAGAAAGAAGCTGGTCATGGTGGCACATGCTTGTAATCCCAGCATTTGGGAGGCTGAGACAGAAGGATCGCAGGATCGCAGGTTCATGGACAGCCTCAGCTACTTAGTGAGGCCCTTTGCATCTCAGAGAGACCCTGTTTCAAAATAAAGAATAAAAAATAGGGTTGGTGGTGTGGCTCAGAGGTAGAATGCCCCCGGGTTCCATCCCCAGTACTGCAAATATATATATATATATATATATATATATATATATATATATATATATTTTTTTTTTTTTTTTTTTTTTTTTTTTTTTTTGGTGGTACTGGGGTTCCTGGAAGCCCTTCTACCTCCGGGATACACTCCCACGGGCTACACTCCCAGACCTATTTTATATTTTTTATTTGGAAACAGGGTCTCTTAAGCCAGCGGGGCTGGCTCCGAACCAGCGCGATCCTCCTGTCTCCGCCTCCCAAGCACGGGGATTACAAGCGTGCGCCACCTCGCCCGGCTATATATATATTTTTTTTAATATATGAATTATACAATTTAAATACATATAAGTTTATATATATTTAAATATATAAATTATATATATTTTTAAATATATAATTATATATGTATATAAATTTTGTTGTTGTGAATTATGGTACTCTAAACGTGGCTATACATGTATCACTATAGTAATATGATTTCAATTCCTTTAGAAAGATACCCAGAAGCGATACAGCTGGGTCATCTGATACATGGTTCCGTTCCTGGTCTTCTGAGGACCCTCCACACTGATCTCCCTAGAGGCTATGCTAATCTGCAGTCTCACCACCTATTTTCCCGCATCCTTGCCAGCATTTATTCTGTTTGTTCTCTTGATGACTGCCGTTCTAACTGGACTTAGATGGAATCTCTCGTTTTCCATTTGTTTTTTGTTGTTTTTCAGTCTCCAGCATCCTACAATTTCAAGAGAAAGAGTAAATCCTAGAAACTGGTGGCACTCCAGCCTGGGGCGGGCTGCTAAGTTAGGGGACCGGAGGACACATTTAACCTGATTTCAAATACAAAACCATTTCTGCAAACTGCCCAGTTTATTTCACTGCTGTTGAAGTCTCCTTTCCATTCATAATTCAACCAAAATGATGAACAAGTTGAAATACCAGCGTTACCAACTACACCACCCCGGAGTTGGCAGGAAGAGAAAAGGGGGCGGGGATTAAGCACCAGGAGGAGGCTGGGCAGAAACGAGTCCTGCTTCACTGAGCGGGGGCCAGAGGCTTGTTTTGTTCATTCTCTACACTTCCTTCCCCAATTGCACCACATCCCTTAGACGCAAAGCAGAAATTTCTGATCAAAATGTTGCAAAACTTCAAAGAGCAAAAGAAGATTCTAAAAAAGGCTGTTCCATCAAATGTTGACACAATCCCTGTAGCCCTGTTCTCCAACCTGGAGCTTGGCATTTGGGGAAGGCACCATCTTGGAGAAAAAATTTAAGCTCCATCCTTCCTCCTGTGAGTCATGGAGAAGCTTTCTGAGAGGGCTCCGGGCAGGGCTGGGAGAGAGCGGGCCTGACAGCCAGCCGCCTCTCCTTCCAGTGTCTCTTCCCCGGGATTTTTTTTTTTTTTTTTTAGTATTAAGGATTGAACTCAGGGACTTTCTACCTCTGAGCTATACCCACACACACACTCACACACACCTTTACTGTTTTCATTTTGAAGCAGGATCTTGTTAAGTTGCTGAGATTCTCATTGCTGATGCTGGTCCTGAATCTGTGATCCTCCTGTCTCAGCCTCCCAAGTGCTGCAATTCCAGGCACGCAGCGCCGCACCTTAGAATTCTTTTCCAGACTCCACATCTCATATCATCAATCTCTCAACAGCCCCATGATGGGTTACATTCTTACGTTATCATGAGATTGTTAAAATCTAAAGAAAGGCTTCAAACCTCCCTAAGAAGGCTAATGATACGCTATCAGATGTCAAGAGACCAAGAATGAGAGAAGGCTCCAGAGAGGGCACCTTCAAACTTGCCAGAGCTCACGTCCCTCCACGGGCCCTCACAAACCTGAGACCCTAAGTCTCCTGGTGGGGTGGGGGGCTCTCGTGCACCCGGAGTGGAGGATCTCCTGCTTGAGACCACCTGAGGACCCTTCTCCCTGCCATCTTAGTGATAAAGAATCCTAGGGGCTGAGTGGCTTCAAGGACAGAAACTTATTTTTCTCTAAGTTCTCGAGCTGGAAGTACAAGATCAAGACGGCAGCACTCACTGTCTTTACTTGGTCTGTCATCTGTGTGTCTGTGTGTCGTGCTAATCTTTCATTACAGGGACATCAGTCATATTAAATGAGGCCCCATTTTACGTTAACTCCCTTTTAGAAGCCTTATCTTCAGCCAGGTGGGTGTGGTGACTCTCACTTGTAATCCAAGGAACTTGGAGGCTGAGGCAGGAGGATCACAAACTGGAGACCAGACTGGGCAATTGAGCAACAATCTTTCTCAAAACAAACAAAATCAAGAGGGCTGGGGATGTAGCTCCTCCTACAGCAGCCCTGGGCTCAATCCCTAGTACCACTAAATAAACAAATAAAGGCCTGATCTCTAAAGACAGCCACATTCTAAAGTACTGAGGAGCATAGTATCAAGACACGAATGCAGAGGGATACCAGTCAGCTCATCCCCACTATGGTCCAAAGCCACTGAAAGCACCACTGTTGACCTTCGATTCCTCCAGGGATGGGAAGTACAGGCTTTCTTTGGAGGAAAAAAAAAAAGGTCCCAGTATCTAAAGCACAGAATAAATGATCCATAATGGAGACTCTGCAAGAGATACCCCAGCTCGAGGAGGATGGACAAGATCCAGGAGAGATGCCACCCTGACCATGAGCCTGGCATAACACGACTGCAAGGAAGCGGAGGCTCTCCTGCGCCATCACCAGCTGGCTCAGCGCGGGGCACGCCGTGCAGCTGGACGCATCAGGGACTCTGAACAGCTGGCGCTGACTGCTATGGGCTTGACAGCCCCACAGAGTGAGGGATCTGCTGTTCTCCCATGCCCAGCAGGAACACCCCAGGGCTGCTTCCCATCCAATGCAGCCAGGCCAGGCTTTTCTCATTGACTCTGTAACAATAACAATAATAATCGTGGCAATAATCATACCATATACTGAACGCTCGCTGTACAGGGAGATGACTTGTTTTACAGACTTTATCCCATTTAATCCTCAAGGAATCTCTGTTTAAGATAGGAAGAAATTGGAGCACAGAGAAGTTAGATTAATGATCCAATGTCACACAGCTGAGCAAGAAAGGGAGCTGGTATTTGAGCCAAGAATTCTACCTATCGAGGGCTTAGCTACTAAAGTAGCTACCTTCAGGGGGTCAAATGATTTGGCTAGAACAGTAGAGTGAGAGAAGCCTTACCTTTTACTTCATGAAGGCTAGTGTTCAAGTTCCAGCTGTATTGACCAAAGACAAGTTAATTTCTCTGAACTTGGTGGCAACCTTTTCAATGTGGGGATAATCTATGAAAATTCCAATTAAAGCAACTCATAGCTGGGCTTGGAGACACACGCCTGAAATCCTAGTGCTTGGGAGGCTGAGGCAGAAAGTGTGCAGGTTAGAGGCCAGCCTCGGCAATTTATCAAGACCCTCTGCCACTTAGTGAGACCCTGTTTCAAAAAATAATAAGGGTAAAGTAATTCATAAACGGTATCTATCATCATTATTATTAATTTTCTCTCCTATCTCTGTTCTGTGACAAAATTTGTACTACAGACCAATAAAATGGTATTAAAATATAAAGCAATTCTATACATTGCAAGTTTCCATTGATTAGTGCTGTTAATTTTTATTTATTTATTTATTTATTTATTTATTTGGTGGAACTGGGGATGGAACCCAGAGGCTTTCTACTTCCGGGCTATACTCCCAGACCCATTTTATATTTTTATTTGGAAACAAGGTCTCACTAAGTTGCTGAGAGCCTCACTAAGTAGCTGAGGCTGGCTTCGAACCTGCGCAATCCTCCTGTCTCAGCCTCCCAAGCGCGGGGATTACAAGCGTGCACCACCACGCCCGGCTAGTGCTGTTAAAGTTATCCTTTTAGCTCATTCTTCAGCAAAAGTGAAATTTAGATGGACCCTTCTTCACCTCCTTTTTAAAATCACTACTCATTGTTCATTAATATCACATTTTTATTATCCCTACGGCATCTCATTCCCTTAGGAAGACTCAATGAATAATTTAAACTTCATGTTTAATTTATCATACATGCTTATAGCAACTCTTTTCATAGACTTATCCTTGTTAAAGTTCTCAGAGGCCTTAAGGCACAGGTCATCCCATTAAAAATGTATTTCTCTACACCAAGTGATATGTGTGTGCATGTATGTATCACTTTGAATCTCACTGGTGTATAATTACAATGCATAGATAAAAGTATAAAAATAAATAAAAATAAAAATGCATTTCTCACATTGAGGGCTTCTTTTTTAGTTCTGGGAGGGACACACTTATTCATAGTTCATTGACAGTAGATGGAACGTTACCTTATTTGCCCCATTTGAAGGAACGTTGCTTTTTTTGTCTAAAAATTAGTTATGTGCCAATACTTTCCATTTCCTGCTTTGGGATTATAATTAAAGCCTATGACATAAGACGGCATGACTGATTCAACTATTTCTTAGGAAACTGTTGAAGGGCGATTCAAAGGGAGGGTTGGGTGTGGAGATAGAGGTGAAGAGTGAGAAATGTATTATTCTGTGTAGGACCTTGGCAAACCCAGCAATAGTGGGATGAGGTGGACAGGTAAGGCTCTCTCTCCCGGGCACTGCCCACATTTTCTCAATGGAATCATTAGGAAGATGGGAATTGCTCTCTGTGCTCATGACCCCCATTCTCAAGCTGAGACACACTCTCAAGTAGGTATCACCCACTTGCCTGGAACTGAAACCAGAGAGTAGCATCGTTTTTTGCAAAACCTAACTCCAAACTCTATCAAATGGTGTGTTTCGTTTCGCTTGAGTTTGCAATCTCCTAATACCTAAATTGGGCCTTCTTCTGAATGTATGCTATTTCTTGAGTCTGTAGGGTTTTCATTTGTAGAGATAAAGAAATGAAAATAGTCAAGGATAAGTCAGTTCCAGTTGACATGGCCTGGGGATATTGGTTCTATGTAGATTATTATAAATCAATATTTTCCTTTTAGAATATGCCTTGGTTAAAAGCTCCCTTACTGGATGTTGTTGTGACCCTTGAATTATGAGTACAACCAGCCTTAGGGAAAAAAATCTCTTTTCCTGGGCTAAGGACTTAGGGAAGCCCTTCACTACTAACCAGTATGATTTTCAATCTATTCACCACAGAGATGGACCAGATTCAGCATTGTCTCCAGAATTTTCTTTCTTTTTTTTTTTGGTGGTACTAGGGTTCCTGGAAGCCCTTCAACCTCTGGGCTATACTCCCAGACCTATTTTTATATTTTTATTTGGAAACAGGGTCTCTTAAGCTAGCGAGGCTGGCTTCGAACCAGCACGATCCTCCTGTCTCCGCCTCCCAAGCGCGGGGATTACAAGCGTGTGCCACCACGCCTGGCTGTCTCCAGAATTTTCTATCAAAATAGGTGTGAGTTTTTCCAAAAAGAAGAATGAATTACATTAAATGAGCCCCTAAAGCAAATTCACAAATACATTGTCTAATCCTCACAGTCACCTTGTAAAGTAGGAACAATTTTAGTCCCGTGTTATATTAGAAGAAACTGAAGCTCAGATAGGATAAGTGACTTTTCCAATGTTACATGGCTTCCTGGTGGTGAAAGCAGAATTTGGACCAAGGTCTGGCTTCTAGTGTCAGTTGCTTGGCCTCTGTGTCTCTGTTCCTATGACTTCCAAAAGGCCTTCAGGAAAATCCATTCCTAGACATGGTACTTTGATGAAACAGGGGCTTTCAAATTCTCAAAGAAAAAAAAATCATTCAAAACTAAAATCCAGTGAAGACACATTAAACGGACCTCTCTGAGGCAGTGGACTGAATACACGCACTGGCCTTTGCTGACACTTGCATCAAAGCCCAAGTTCTAAGTTTACAGTGTTTAGAAACCTGCAGTCTGCCTACTGTCAAGTCAAGCTACTTACCCATAGGCCTTCTCTATTTAAATCAGGATAAACTCCTTAAAATTCCTACAACACATTTTCCTGTCTTTCTCTTCCCTTCAAGAAGCTATTCTCTCCACTGAAAATTCCCTGTGAAAAGTTAAATAGGACACAAATCCTTTATAACTCTTCCCACCGGAAGATGAGATCTATTTCCCTGCCTCTTTTGATCTGGGCTGGCCAGGACTTGCTTTGGGCAATAGGATGTGGCAGAAGACGGGAAATGGTTCCTCCACTCCCAGCGGCTCTCACGTCCGCTCTCTACAAATGCTGTTGTCGGTAGGCGAAGGACAAGAGGCAGCTGGTGGGATGAGGCCCAGCCATCCAGCCACAACAAGAGGGAGGTCATTGTGACCAGCTCACCCACCAACAACTGAAAACAGAAGCAAGCTATCCTCGCCGAGCTCTGCCCAAACCACCAAGCCCAAGAAGAGTGGTGAAGGTAGTTGATGATTTAAGCCCTAAAGGTGTGTGTAATGCAGCAGATCGGGAACCTGGGCTCTTGATCCCTTCCTTCCTGATATATCCACTGTCATCTTGTAGAGTAAGTTCCAAAGTTGCTCCCACAAGAAACTTACCCTGATGGAAACTTCCCACGCAAGCCTGCCTCCCTTGGGGCTAAAGGGATGGCCCAGCTGGCTGAGGTTTCAGTGCACAGAGAGCCCACTGTGTCCCTATGAACCTTCTCCATCCACCAGCTCATGCCTAAGATCATACATTAAAGCTTAATCACCTACATAAAAGCATAAATGCCCATTAAATTTTAAGAGTTGCCAGAAGGAATAAGAAGCTTGTGCTTTTGATTTTTGCTCTTATTATAAAAGTATAAGGGAATAGAAAGTGATTCTAACATGAAATTACTTTCTACCACGTGATGTACACATGTAAGCTTGTATCACTTTGAGTCTCATTATGATGTATCCTTACAATGCACCAAAAAAAAAAAAAGATTGAAAAATAAGGTCACGTTTCCGACAGAGAAAAAAAAAATTCTTTTTCAATAATTTGGATCAACTTGAATTAAAACCTTTGGGGAGACAGATGAAATAGTTATGTATCTAATTTCAATGTTTACTAATTTAATTAAGCATACTTATTTAAAGGTATATTATATGAGATAGCATATTGACTTAGCAATGCCTCTGGTTTTCCATTCTTCCATTCCATGAAAGTGTTGGACTTCAATGCATGTCTTTAGTGGCAACTTTCCTGTACTTCACCAGGGATACCCTTTGTCACCTGATATTCTTCCAGACATTTTCTCTTTTACTTATCTTTGGTATTTTTTAACCATGATCCTGCCCCTGGAATTTTTTTTCCCAAGCCACAAATACGCATTCACAAAACACTGCCAATATTTTGATCTAATCATTCTAAAAGTATCTATTAATGGTTAGGACAGGGCAGCCACTTAGAGTATTTTTTTTTGTAAAGGGACCTTCAGAAAGTTGGTTTGCAATGACACCTGTGTCTTGCGGTTTGAGGGATTCCCCCCCCACAAAAAAAGGTTTATTATATTCATGGTAGAGTTGTTTGCTTCTTTTTTTGACAGACAACTGTAATCATCTAGACATTTATGATTTCTTTTTTTTTTCCTTTTTTTTGTGGTACTGGGGTTCCTGGAAACCCTTCTACCTCCAGGCTACACTCCCAGACCTATTTTATTTTTGGAAACAGGGTCTGTTAAAGACAGCACAGCTGGCTTCTAACCTGTGTGATCCTCCTGTCTCCGCCTCCCAAGCGCGGGGATTACAAGCCTGCGCCACCACGCCCGGCGCGACATTTATGATTTTTTGAAGTCAATCCAGGCTAACGTATCTTCCCTCAATAATATCTCATATTTCAAAAATAAATTCAGCCAGACACAGTGGCACATGCTTGTAATCTTAGTACTTAGAAGGCTGAGAGGGGAGCATCAAAGGTTCAGCACCAGCCTCAGCAACTTTAGCAAGACCCTTTTTAAAAATAAAAAGTAAAAGCCGGCGTGGTGGCACATGCTTGTAATCCCCGCACCTGGGAGGCTGAGACAGGAGGATCGCACAGGTTGGAAGCCAACCTCAGCTGGTTTAAGAGACCTTGTTTCTGAATAAAATATAAAAAAAATAGGTCTGGGAGTGTAACCTGGAGGTAGAAGGCCCCTGGGTTCCATCCCCAGTACCATTTAAATAAATAAATAAATAAATAAATAAATAAATAAATAAATAGCTAAGACTGAGCACGGTGGTACCTGTAATCTCAGTACCTCAGAGGCTGAGACCAGAGGATTGCAGGTTTGAGACAGGTTTTAAGTTGCTTCAGCAACTTAGACCCTCAGCAATTTAGTGAGAACCTGTTTCAAAATTTAAAAAGGGCTGGGGGTATAGCTTCCACCAAGAAGTGGAAAGACCCTGGGTTCAATCTCTAGTACCACCTCCCCTCAAAAATGGGCTAGAAAGTAACTCAGTTGTAGAAAACCTCCTAGGTCCAATCCCCAGTATCAGGGAAGGAAGGAAAGGCAGAAGGAAGGAAAAGAAAAATTGGTCCCGTAAGCAAAGGGCTTTGGAAAGACCCAAATGAAAGGCAACTGGCTCTTTTCTGGAAGTTTTTAGAAAGGAGACCAAAATTCCTTATCTGACTTTTACATTAGTATATAACATGCTCACCCCATCAGCTGTTTCTATGGAGTACCATAACCCGAGGGTTTCCCCCCATCAGCTGTTTCTATGGAGTACCATAACCCGAGGGTTCCCTTATTAGGAATGCTTTGGGAGAGGGGTATACCATTATGCATCTCCCTCCCTCCTGTCCAACAGCAGGAAGCAAGTATCAGCCCTACACCTTAGCCTGAATGGATTCAGATTCATTTTTTTCCCTTTTTACTTTACTGAGCACCCCCCAAGTAAAAGATACCAAAAGTGAATAAAGAGAAGTCCCTGCTCCAAACAGAGCTGTAAACAACTAATTACATAAAAATATGCTAATGGACCCAGGTCTGGTGGTGCATGCCTATAATCCCAGTATTTGAGAGGCTGAGGCAGGAGAATCACACATTTGAGAACAGCCTCAGCAACTGAGTGAGGCCCTCAGACACTTAGTGAGACCCTGTTTCAAAATAGGAAAAGGGGAGAGGATGAAAGAATGCTTCTGAGTTCAATTTTTAGTACCACAAAAAATAATATACAGCCAGGCGTGGTGGCACACACTTGTAATCCCCGCGCTTGGGAGGTGGAGACAGGAGGATCGCGCAGGTTCGAAGCCAGCCACGCTGGCTTAAGAGACCCTGTTTCCAAATTAAAAGAAAAGTATAAAAATAGGTCTGGGAGAGTAGCCCAGAGGTAGAAGGTCTTCCAGGAACCCCAGTACCACCAAAAAATAATAATAATAATAATAATAATAATAATAATAATAATAATATATAAAAATGTAATAAATATAAATATTATAAGATATATTACATAAATATATATGATAGGAGTTTGATAAAGGTACAGACTAAACATTATAACAATAAAAGAAATAAAACCAGCTACTCAAGGGGGCAGTCAGAGGAAGCTTCTTGAAGGAGTCCACCTCTGAGGACTGGAAGCTTTTGGGTGGCTTGTTGACTTGTTAATCACTTATTGTTAGGTTAAGCCTTCATTTTGAAAATATTTGCAAAGCTGGGAGCCGCATTGGAGATGCTTTCCTCCCCAGGATTCCTGGAACAGATGGCCCTGCTGTGTGAAACCAGTCTGGCCACGCCTTGTTATGCAACATGGAAGGTTTCCTAGAAGAGGCGCTTTCCCCTGAGAGCGCGTTTGGATAGGATGAAAAAGAGCACGGGCACCTGGGTCAGAAGGGATGGGACAAGAAGAGCCAGGACCAGGACAAGCATGAGCACGAACTGCCAGGACACGCCTGGCATTGTCCCTGTCTCCTGGGACCAGCCCCGCCACTCCCACACTCACCCAAGCCTTGCTGGGCCTTCCTGTGCCCTGCGTGCAGCACAGCGACCCCCACTGACACGCTCCATCCTTCTTTTTTACTCTGTGTGTGTGTGTGTGTGTGTGTGTGTGTGTGTGTCCAAGGATTGAACCAGGGGCATTCTACATCTGAGCTACACCCCCAACCCTATTTTATATTTTATTTTCAGGGTCTTGCTAAGTTGCTGAGGACCTTGCTAAGTTGATGAGGCTGGCCTCCAACCTTCAATCCTCCTGTCTCACTCTTGTAAGTACTGCTATCACATCCAGCTTTGATGGATTTATTTTGTTCTTATTTTTTTCTTTGTTTTTGTTTTTGTTTTATTTTTGTTTGCAGGTCTGGGGATTAACCCAGGGGCATTCGACTTCCGAGCTACACACTCAGCCCTATTTTTTTTATTCTTTATTTTGAAACAGGGTCTCACTAAGTTGCAGGGATTCTTCCCACCTGTGAATGGTCAGAGAGAAGACATTGCCCAGTGCTTAAGCTACAATTCCATCTATTCAAACATACTCAGTTTATGAGTTCAGCTATAACTAAACTGATTTCTTTTAGAGCAGCCAAGACATCTGAACTAGGAAGCACATTAACTGAAATGCATATTTTGTAGGATTTTGTAAGTTTGAACTGGAAGAGACAAGGAGATGTGGTTCCAGGGTTGCGTAATGGCCTCCAACATTTGTCACTAAACACGTGTAAACTGGAGATAACAGACCTCCGCAGAGTGTGCAGGAACCAGTGAAATGTTGGGAAATCTGCGGGAAACTCTAGTGCTTAGTACTTGTTTGATATTCATTTATGCGGGTATCAGGGATTGAACCCACAGGCATACCTACCTTCAAGCTACACCCTTAACCCTTGTATTTTATTATTTATTTATTTATTGTTTGCGGTAGTGGGGATTGAACTCAGGGGCATTCTACCTCTAAGATTCACCTCCAGCCCTATTTTTAATTTTTTTATTTTGAAACAGGGTCTCACTAAGCTGTGGAGGGCCTCATTAAGTAGCTGAGGCTGGCTGCGAACCTGGATCCTCCTGTCTCAACTTCCCAAGTACTGGGATTATAAACGTGAGCCACCATGCCTAGCTTATTTTTTTCATTTTGAAACAGGGTCTCGCTAAGTTGCTGGGGCTTTCCTTGAACTTGTGATCTTCCTGTCTCTGCCTCCCAAGTACTGGGATCGCAGGCATGTGTCACCTAGCCCGGCTTCTTTGCTTGATTAAAGGGCAAAAGAAAGTAAGTCACAGAGTCAGATGAGAAGGAAGATTGGACTGGAGAGGGCCTGGGCTGAGCATCTGGGCTTCTAGAGACAGGATGCTTCAGGGGGTTGGAAGGCAAAAACTAAGGAACCCCACCAAGAGCAGGATCAGGATCTTCCCCACGTTGGCATTGGCATTTAGAAGGATACTTATTTATTTACATGAGGCTTATTAAAGAAGAAGATGACTGTCAACAGACCAACTTCTAATGGATAACTAGCCAGCAAACAAACCCAGAGTTCACTCTGCTCTCACATTTCTCCCTGACTCATTATTTGTTCCAGGGAAAGCTGTTGGAACTCTATCACCTCAACGGATTCATCAACAAAATGTGGGAAAGCCTATGACCTGAGCCTGTATCTTAGGAATATAAAAACTGCACACGATGGCCGCTGCCCACAGGGAGAGCCACCACTCGAGCGCCATTGAGTTCCGCAGAGCTCATAATGGAAAATTCTGCTACCGCAGCTCTGGAGAACGGAAAACCAGCAGGTTGTGAAATCTCATGCAGTAATGTCAAAGAGTAAGGGAAGGAAGAAGAGTGGGTGAGAGTCCTGAATGGCCTGACGCAGCAAAGGAACTGGACGCAAAGGATTAAAAGGAACAGAAAAAGCAAGTATACAGGAGGGAGGGAAGCTCAGCACGCTATCCAAACAATAAAGAAAACCCTCTGCTTTGTGGTGCATGCTGAGGCTATACTAATAACAATCCTAGAGACGCACAACCTTTACATCTCTGATTGCTAAATGAGTTTTGCAATCAATCTGAAGGCAAAAATGAAAATAACAGGCAATTAAAATTGGGAAGGGAGGTTGGAGCAAGGGAGAGGGAAGGATTAAAATAAAAGACAACGTTAAGGAAATCTTAGATGCTTACTTCAAAAACAATGATGCAGCCGGGCATGGTGGTGCATGCCCGTGATCCCAGTCCTCAAGAGGCTGAGATAAGAGGATCACAGGTTCAAGGCCAATCTCAGAAACTTTGAAAGGCCCTCAGAAACTTAGTGAGACTCTATTTTAAAGGGGGAAAAAAAAAGAAAAAGAAAAGGGCTGTGAGTGTAGCTCAGAGGTAGCCTGAGCTACCTGGGTTCAATCCCCAGTAATACAAAATGATGATAATGATGTTGGTGGTGGTGGTGATGATAATGGAGAATTAAACGACCAGAAAGCATAGCACTCATAAATATGGAGAGTGTCCTATTAGCATTTTTCTCTCTTATAGTTCCTCTTCCTTAAATAAGTGATTTCAAGTATTATCCATTTTTTTCTGACTTTTAAAAATTGCCTAACAGAGCCACAAAGCTGGTTTCTGTTTGTCTTGATGGTCCATGTCAAGGGGCTAACTGAGCATCACCGGTTCATAAAGAGTCAAAAGCTGTGACAGCCCAAGAATAAAGCTGTGTCATCGTCTACCCAGCCCTGTCCAAGGCAGGAGGCGTGAGGACTCACTCCTACCTAGACTTTAAATGGTTGCCTTAGGGGTTCACCTGGAAGTGAATCAGGGCAATCGACTTTTTTCTTTCTAATGTGTAGAACGGAGTCCAGGCTGCTGGATCTACTGTGAGAAATGAAAGTGAAGTCGCCTTCCTTGCCCCTGTGGATGCAGGCGCTCACCGGCCCGTGCAATGCTGTACCTGCACCTCCCTAGCGTTAATTGTGGCGGCACTCCTGCAGGCCCCATTCCAGACCCCGCAGGGATCAGAAAGTTCTTCTCCTGAGTGGCATTCAATTGCAACTGTAGGAGAAACAAATAAATGAGGTGGATTTTTAAAAATTATTATACCCTAGGCAAACTCATGAGGAGTGTGTGTGTGTGTGTGTGTGTGTGTGTGTGTGTGTGTGTGTGTGTTGTATTACTAGGGATGGATCCCAGGGACATTCTGCCTCTGAATTACATCCCCAACCCTATTTTATTTTTTATCTTAAAAGAGGATTTTTCTGGCCGGGGGTGGTGGCGCACTCTTGTAATCCCCGCGCTTGGGAGGCTGAGACAGGAGGATTGCACAAGGTTCGAAGCCAGCCTCAGCTACTTAGTGAGCCTCTCAGCAACTTAGTGAGACCCTGTTTCCACATAAAAATAGAAAATAGATCTGGGAGTATAGCCCAGAGGTAGAAGGCCTCTGGGTTCCACCCCCAGTACCACCAAAAAAAAAAAAAAGAGGGGTTTGCTAAGTTGCCGAAGCTGTCCTCGAACCTGTGATCCTCCTGCCTCAGCTTCCCAAGCACTGAGATTCCAAGTGTGCACCACCGTGTCCAGTTTCGGTGAAACTTTTAAGTAGATGGATGAATGGTTGCTCCATCCACAAGGCTCCCACACACACTGCCCAGCCCCACTGAATTTCAGGCAACCTACCCATGGCCAGGTGCTGCAGCCTACACAAGAGGAAAGTTTACAGGCCCTAGGGTTGGGCACAGAGAGAAATCCATTGATGGGGAGCACGCACCGGAAGGACTATTCCCAGAAAAAAAAAAAGAAAAAAAAAAGAAGCAGCCAGTTCCCTGGACCTCTGCAACTGTTCCTCCCACGGTCGCCAGACCAGGTATGAAATCACCATGCTTCAAAAGAGACCCTCTCTATTGAACAACCACCATCCCATCAGAAACATCTTCCAGCCCCCGTCTGACCACCTCCATCCCAGACAGCCCCTGCCCGAGAGGTCTGTGAATCAGCTCTCCCTGGTGGCTGGTCCTCTCTTCAACACTGTGAATTAAACTTGGGCACTGGATAGAACACCATGGTGAGACATTTGGACTGATTTTAAAAGGTTCCTGTGGTTTGTGGATTAGCCAACAAGTGCTTTCCTAATGAAATAATCCACCTATTTTCAGCCGGAGACTTGAAGGGCCAGAGATGCTGCAGACCTGAAACCCAGAGCATTGTAGCTCTTCAAGTCTGCAATAAAAAAAATAGCCTCCGATAAAACTACATTGCAAAATATGGGAAAGAAACAAAATAGAAAGAGTGAAAAAGATGAAGAGGCAAAACCTGGAAGATTCGTGGTGAAGAAAACGCTGGAGCGGCGTGTGGTGAATGGAAAGGGCGTAGTCCCTAAAATGGAAGGGACTTAGAGATGCTGACAGTACTTAGAAACCTGAAGAAAACTGAGATGGTCCAGAATTCATGGATGCGTTTCTTCATTCTCAAAAGGCTGGTAAAGAAAAAGACGGTATAAAAATGGAAACCTTTATCTGACAGTGAGTCTGACGATAGCAAATCAAAGAAGAAAAGAGATGTTGCTGACAAACCCCTGAGCCAATAATTGGTGCCACCAACCGGAGTGGAGGGTTGATGACCCTCATGAAATGGAAAGCCGACTTGGTGCTGCAAAAGAGGCCGTACCGAGTGTCCTCTGACTGGCATCGCGTTTTATGAAGAGAGGATAACGCTCAGCAACTGCTTGTTTTGTTTTTTTATATACATTTAAAAATCTAGGATTTGGTTTTTATTTGTTAGTGTGAAAAAATAAGTACATTATAATGAAAAATCAAATTTGATATTTTCGGAAGTAGTTTGAGGAACTGTTAAGGGTTTTTGTTTTGTTTTGCATCAATAGTACTAGTTACTTTGAGCAAATAAAAACTTTCTGTACTTGCTTCCTTTATCAGAAAAAAATATATTTAAATGGTTTTGAGCTTCTTGATTAAAATATATATTAACACAAATGTTATATTTCCTGCTAATGTGCAGTGAACGTGAACTAGTGCTCCAAACCCCAGTACCACCAAAAAAAAAAAAAAAAAATCAAACATCACCCGGTGCCTTCTCGAGATCTCCAACTCTTTTATTTTCATCCTCAAGAACTATGTTCAGGGGCCAGGCATGGTGGTGCAGGCCTGTAATCCTGGTGCTTGGGAGGATGAGATAGGGAGATCACAAGTTCAAGGCCAGCATCAGCAACTTAGTGAGATCTTCTTTCTTTCTTTTTTTTTTTTTTTTTTTTTTTTTGGTGGTACTGGGGTTCCTGGAAGCCCTTCTACCTCCGGGCTACACTCCCAGAACTATTTTATTTTTGGAAACAGGGTCTCTTACGCCAGCGCGGCTGGCTTCGAACCTGCGCGATCCTCCTGTCTCCGTCTCCCAAGCGCGGGGATTACAAGCGTGCGCCACCACGCCCGGCTGTGAGATCTTATTTCAAAACAAAAAATAATAAGGCTGGGGTTGTAGCTCAGAGGTAGAATGCCCTTGGCTTTCATTCCCAGTATCATAAAAGACAAAGAAAAATAAAAAGACTATGTTCAGGGTACTGGGAATAACTTACTGGTAGGGTAAGTTGCCCAGCATGCATAAGGCAATGGTTTTCATCCATAGGAAGAAAAGAGGAAGGAAGGAAGGAAAGAAGGAAGGAAGGAAGGAAGGAAGGAAGGAAGGAGAAGGGAGAGAGAGGAAGGGAGGGAGGGAGGAAGGGAGGGAGGAGGAGGGAAGAAAGGAAGGAGAAGAATTAACTATAGTGACTTACATTATTTGTAGAAAATAAAGGTTGGCATGCATTCATTGTAACATGCTTTGCCACCTAGGATGTGCTGCTTCCTCACCTGCTAAAATTTGTTTTCCAATACCTTGGGCTCACTTTTAAGTTTCCCTGTTTGAGCTGCAGATTTTTATATAATTCCTCAGCATGAGAAAAAAGGAACCCTTAAAATATGTACTTGCTGACGAGTTACTCCTCCGTTCCTGAGAACTGGCTTTGTTTCTCTTTAATCCTCCCTTATTAAATATCCCTCTGCAACACGCCACACCCTTTGAATGAAGGCTTCCATGAGGCAGTGACTCAAGCCCCGTGCTGCTTTGCATAAGCTACCGGAGCCCAGAGCCCTTAGATTACAAGATAGACATCTGCCCGCACCTCTTCCTCTACCAAGTGCCAGAATCACCAAGCATGACTTACATGTCTTGGGCTTCTGCAGACAACTTAGAAAGGCCAACGCCAGGGCAAGAGGATGTGCTGCTTTCGTTGAAGGGCATTGCCAATGGTGGCGATCTTAGATTCTCTGTTTATAAGGATGCCCCCAACTACGCCTGCGTGTGCACTGGAGTGAACAGGACAGAGGACCCTGTTCTCCCCTGTCAAGACCCCGCAGTGTTGTCTTTATAACAGTCTCCCATGCAAGGCCACTTTGGGCCCTTCTCACTGTGGCTCCTCTCCAGCATGCATCAGTGTGTTAGCCGAGGAGACTTTTGCCCAGTACAACTTCAAAGTTATTTGCTCGCACCAAAGCAATCCCAGCGGAACAAGGATGTTAACCTGGATTAAGAACATATTTGAGCCGAGCACGGTGGCACATGTTTGTAGTATCAGTACTTAGGAGGCTGAGATAGGAGGATCATGGTTCTAGGACAGCCTCAGCCACTTAGCCCTTTGCAAGTCAGTGAGACCCTGTTTCAAAATAAAAAAATAAAATAAAATAGGGCTGGGAGTGTAGCTCAGAGGTAGAATGCCCCTGGGTTTAATTCCCAGTAACAAAAAAAGAAAACCCAAAGAACATATTCAACTCAGGCCTGATGGTGCACGCCTGTAAAGCTAGTACTTGGGAGCCTGAGACAGGAGGATTGCAGGTTCACTTTCAGCCTCAGAAAGTTAGGAATATTCTCAGCAACCTGACAAGACACTCTTTCAGAGATAAACAAATAAAATAAAATAGGGCTGCGGGTAGAATGTCCCCGGATTCAATCCCCAGTACTCAAAATAACAAATAACTAAAAAGAAAAAAAAACATATTAAACATATTTAAGTAAATGCAAGTCACATGATTTTAATTTATCAACCCAACTTTTAGCTGTTAAAAAAATATAGAAGAGAAATAATATAAAAGACAAATAAAATGAATGGGAGTTAAACAGACCTGCTCACCAGGACTCCATGGTTTACTGCTTTGCTCCTTTAACCCTTCTCTCTTTGATTCCTATTTTTTCAAAAATTTTTAAACTGTTAATTGAGGCATAATTTACATAAAATAAATGTTACGCGTTTTAACTCACAATTCAATGACTGAGATATATTTACAGAGTCTTACAACCACACTGCCATCCAGCTCTAGAATATTATCAATAAAGGTTCCTTGTGCGTGTTTCCTGGGCTTCTCTAGGGAGTTCAGTCTTTGGACACCTCTCTACACTCATTCCCTCGACGAGCTCACCTGGTTGCCAATTTGAAACACCAGGTATATACTGGTGACTCCCAAATCTATATCCCCACCCCAAACCCCTCCCCTAGACTCCAGACTCATCTCCTCTTAGGTGTCTAATAGGCATTTTGAACTCTGCACACCCAAAATCAAGTTTTGATCTTCACCTAAGGCTGCTCCTCCCACGGGCTTCCCAAAACCAATTAATAGCCTCTCTGCCTTCCACTTGCTCACGCCAAAACCCCAGAGTCATCCTTGACTGCTCTCTTTCTTCACACTCAACAACCAACCCATCAGAAATTCTAGTGACTCTACCTATAAAATATATGCACCAGAAAGAAGCCAGTTTTCTCACCTGCATTGCTACTACCTGAATCCAAGCTCTCAGATCCCTCGCATGGATTATCCTAGCAGCCCAATGCTCAATGCAGGAACCAGACTTTATTTATTTATTTATTTATTTATTTGTATTAGAAATTGAACCCAAGTGTGTTCTCCCTCCAAATCATATATCTAGTACTTAAAAAAAAAAAAAGAACAGGGTCTCACTAAATTGCTGAGAGCCTCACTAAATTGCTAAGGCTGGCCTCCAACCCAAGATCCTCCTGTCTCAGCTTCCCAAGTACTGCCATTACACCATGCCCAGCTCCGTGACTCTTTTGAAACTTAAGATAGGCCATGACACAACTCAATACCCTGCATCGACTTCATCACGCACAGAACGAGGCACCCCCAGAGAGGCCTACTGTACACCCACTGTACGCGTTGACCTCAGCCGCCGGGGCTTCCTCCTGACTCGTCTGCTTCAGTCTCAGCAGCTCATGCTCTTCCTCAACACATCTGCCCCACAACCCTGGCATTAGCAAAGAGGGCAGACCCTTCCCCAGAAAACGCTGGCTAGCTCTGCATCTCTACGGTCTTTGTGTGAATCTTTTCTCAATGAAGCCTGCCTTTGCTGCCCTATTTGCCACCACATCCTGCCCCTTAGCACTCATCCCTCTTACCTCGTGCTGACTTTTTTTTTTTTCATATGGGATTTTCCAACCTTTAGCCTGAGAAGCTGCCCCTAAATTTGTGAGGAAGAGCAAAGGACTAAGAAGAGCTAAGACAATTTTGCAGGATACGAAGGAAGGATGTTATCCCTACCAGATAAGAAACTTTTATTGGAAAGCTGAATTCATTTTAAAGGCTATTACAATGGTGCAGAGATGGACAGATGGGCCAGCTGAATAGAAGGAAGAGCCCAGAAACGAATCCATGTCTATGTAGGAGCTTGAAATATGACACAGTGGAGTTAAAAAAAATATTGGGAAAATAAGAATATTTTAAAACTTGGCTTTCTTTGTTTTGTTTTGTTTTGTTTTGTTTTGTTGGTACTGGGGTTCCTGGAAGCTCTTCTACCTCTGAGCTACACTCCCAGAACTATTTTATACTTTTTATTTTTGGAAACAGGGTCTCTTAAGCCATCGCGACTGGCTTTGAACCTGCGCGATCCTCCTGTCTCTGCCTCCCAAGCACGGGGATTACAAGTGTGCGCCACCACGCCCGGCAAAAACTTGTCTTTCTTTTGGAAAAAAATAAGTTAGATCCCTATATGACATTATATAAAAAGTAGTTTCCACAGAGATTAATGAACTAAACACAAAAAGAAAAACTTCCAAGCTTCAGAAGAAAATATTGACAATCGCTTTTATGAGTCCTGGTATGGAGATTTTCATCAACAAGACAAAAAGTACACAAACCATAAAGAAAAATACTGACATATTTGCCATATTAATATTTAAAAGCATACGTATAACAGAAGACATGATAAACAAGGGGTATGCTGCAATCTACAAGATGCAAAATATACTGGAAAAAGGATTGGTTTCCAAAATTTATAACTTTATAACTCTCAAACTACTACCCATCGAAAAGAAAAGATAAATAATTCAGTGGAAACACTTGCAATATTTCCTCAAAATGTAAGTGTTGAAATATATGAATAAATAATTCACAGAAAAGAAGATTTGCCTGGCCAGTATAAATATGAAAATATGCTTCACCTTAATAAATTAAGATGCAATTAAGATTACAATACTCCAGGTTGGGGTTGTAGCTCAGCTCTGGGTTCCATTCCTAGCAAAGAAAAAAATGATAATCTCCACTGGCTACACAAAAAAAAAATCAAAATAACACTGATAATACAAAGTGCAATTTGTAAGGATAGAGGGATAATAAACCTGTTACATACCCTGATTGGGTATGTAAACTGGTCCACCTACTTTGGAGAACAACTTGTCAATATTCAGTAAAGTTGAGAACATATGTATCATAGAACCAAATAGGTCCATTTTAAGAAATGTATCTAGAGAAACTCTCATATTTGATACAAGATTGTGTACATGCAGGTTCATTGCTATTTTGCTGGTGATCACAAAAGAAATAGGAAGTAATTTAAACGTCGGCCAACCCAAAAATGTGTACACAAACCGTGATGAATTCTGTGAGATAAATTCACCAAAACGATAACTGTCAAAACATAATTGTGAATTTAAGGAAAACAGTAATTCTAATTAAGGACACGATGTATTATTTATAAATATAAACTCCTTCTACTAAAAATGGCAAGCACATACATGGAAAAAATGTCCATGCTTCACAGTAGATCACAAAGTGGTCAGAATTTTCCACCCTTCCTAGAAATCCACTTGCCCCTGTGACTTGACTATTCCTTCCATGAAAAAGTGCTATTTCCCCAGGCCTTGCATCTGACGTCTTTGTGACTCATTTTCACCAGTAGGATGCAGAGGAAGAAATATTTTGCCTGAAGCCTTGCACTCTGCATTCTATTTTCCCTCTCACAGGCCTGCCGCTGCCTTATAAATAAGCCTCGGTTAGCCAGCTAAGTTATGAGCAACGCATGGTCCAGACAGCCCCACCGACCCAGCCTACAATCAGCTCACCGCCAGACGTGTGATTATGGCCACACTAAGACAAGCCAGCACCCTGTTGACCCGCCAGTTGACCATAAACACACAAGAAAGCCCTGGGTGAGACAAGCTGTGCCCAGCTCCTATCAGTAGAAACACCCAGCTGATCTTTGAACTTGTAATTATAGGCGGTGGTTCATTTAAGTCACTCAGTTGGGAGGTGGGTAATATTTTTCACAAGGCAATAAATAACCAATGCTTATATTACTCGAGTACTCAGCCAGAGGCCTGACTCTGGGGGTCTTAACAGACCAGGTCCAGCCACCTGCTGCCTCAAATGTCCAATCAACAGAGAAGGATAGTGGTGAAGCAGAAAAGAAAATTTTTTTTTCTATTTATCTAGACTAGGAAAACATCTGCTCAAGAGCATCCTACTCCTGGATTCTATAGGGGAAGGATAAAAGCAGGGGCCCAAGGGCTATGCACGTGCAGAGTACTCTTTTTTTGTCTGGTCGCAGTTCTGGTTCTTTGGAATCCTGCTGGGGTCCTTCTGGGAGCTCCTAGTGCTAAGGCTGGGGTCAGTTTCCATCCTCGGCACGCGCTGATTGCCTGCAGGAAGCAGGGACGGAGGAATAACTTAAAGACCAGGTTAGAGGAACCAAACGGAGTTGGTCAAGACAATGACTAGGGTCTTCCTTCAAATTCCCCCAATCTCAAAAGAGCCCTACGACACTTAGGCAATATTTAGAAGGATGATCTCTAAGAAAGGAGGGGAGGGAGAAATACCCTAGGGCGAGGGCACTTTCACCTTTTCCAATGAATGTTTTAAGGATTTAAGAAAGTCCTCAAATCCTGTGTTAAATCTGGGTAGTAGTAACCTGGGGACTGTTATACATACTTTGAGAATAACTCTGGAAACTTGCAATGCTGCCTAACTTGTTTAAAGAAGTATCTCCCCATTCTTTCCCCTTTTTCTTTCTTTTTTTTTGTCATGTTCATGTAAATATGGTAGAAGGAGACATGACTAAAAGCTCTGTCTCGTCATTTGGTTACTGTGGAGACTGGCTACAGAGGAACTTGGGCCTATTAGACCTTAACTTACATAACCAGCCTCATGAGCCACAGTGACTCAGACTGACCAAATATTTTGGTCACACCCCATAGTGTGGTAGCATATAAACAAGACCTGGGAGGAAAAATATCAAACCTCCAATTAATCATAACTCAAAAAAACAAACTTTCTTTCATGAAAAAAATACCATCTATTTTTAGGAGAAAATAAACTGGTATCAAAGATATTCTTTGATTTTCAGATTAAGTCCTGGGGCCAGTGTCAGTTCAAGGTAATTTTCTCATGTTTAATATTCAGGTAGGAGAGTAGATGTACTCTACTAGGAAATAAAGGTTGAGATAAAATTGGTTTTCTATTTGACCATTGTTTTATAAAAATTAATTTAATAGCCTATTCCATTCAGAAATACTAATTTTATTGAAATGGAATTGGTTATAATTCTAAGGTTCCAAAAGCGCTCATACTGTAAAAGGATGTGGGATGGGAATTATAAATTATCTATGGTCTGTCCATAAACCCTAAAGTCCACAATGCAAACTATTGAAAAAGTTCCAATAGGCCAGGCGTGGTGGCGCACGCTTGTAATCCCCGCGCTTGGGAGGCTGAGACAGGAGGATCATGCAGGTTCGCAGCCAGCCTCAGCTACTTACTTAGGGAGGCTTTCACCAACTTAGTGAGACCCTGTTTCCAAATAAAATATAAAATGGGTCTGGGAGTATAGCCCGGAGGTAGAAAGCCTCTGGGTTCCACCCCCAGTACCACCAAAAAAAAGAAAAGAAAAGAAAAAGTTCCATTCATCTTCACCAGGCAAGAGATTTCTAAGGAGCCAGGGTCCCCAATTTTGACAGGATTCTTTCACCCTGAATCCCACAATCAAATGATAGATTCATTGGTGCCTAAAACTCTGGGTAAAAGCACAAATAAGCACTAACCAATCTCTCTGCCATCAGAGCTGAAAAGCAGAGGCTCCTTGACATGGAAAAGAGTGGGAAGGTCTG
The DNA here is from genome assembly GCF_963383645.1 of Muscardinus avellanarius. Classification (NCBI taxonomy): domain Eukaryota; kingdom Metazoa; phylum Chordata; class Mammalia; order Rodentia; family Gliridae; genus Muscardinus; species Muscardinus avellanarius. The sequence continues at coordinate 102,435,345 of NC_137793.1, forward strand.
GAGACAACATCACACCTGGCCCAGAAAAGACCCTTGTGACCAAAAGACAAGATCAGGGAGGAACTTAGAAGGGCCTGGGGTGAAATAAACATGTGAAGTAGAGAGTGTATGGCTGGAGCTAGTCAAGTCGCACACCAGCCAAGACAGCACAATCAATCAAAGCCACGTCCTGCTGACGCGAGTTAATTTCATTTGTAAACAGAAGTCCAGCAGGGCATGGGGACACACGTCTGTAATCCCAGTTCTCAGGCAGTGGAGACAGAAGGATCACAGTTTTGAGTCCAGCCTCAGCAATTTAGGGAGACTCTCAACAATCTAGCAAGACTCTGTTTCAGTACAAAAACAAAAAAAAAGTTTTAATTTTTTAAAAAGAGGGACCTGGTGAGTATAGCTCAGAGGTAAAATGCCTCTGGGTTCAGTACCACAGAAAACGAAAACAAACAAACAAAACCCACAGAAGTACAGGTTATCTCTTTCCGATCTATTTATCTATTAAACATATCGATGGTCCCTTTTTAATTCTGCCGCTTCTACCACCAAGAAGGGAGTGAAGTGCAATCTGTTAAGCATCCTTTTCAGTTTAATTTTTAATAAAGAATGGCTACTGAGCTTAAAAACTGTGTAGCAGAAGGTCAGCATGGCAAAGTGAACCAAATAGCAAAATCTCTTATTCCAGTATTTGAGAAAACAAAAATCCAAAATGTACAGTAATAATAAAAAGCATAAATAAATAATGCTGAACATGTGACATACATTAGTATGTGGATTTCATACATTTTTACTCATTTAATAATATAATATCTCTATAAAAAACGATATGATGATTATTATCCCCGTTCTATAATGTAGAAATTGAAGTATAAGCCATGCCAAGTATATAATGTATATACTTGTAGAAATTGAAGTATAAGCCATGCCTGGACACTGGATCCCCAGCAGTCTGAATCCAAACTTTCTTTTATCACTATACCATAATTCTCAAATACACAAAATAATCAAATAAGCAATGTAAAAAGCAAGAAGAAAAAAAAAACCCAGTTACCAAACTGGGAAAAGCCTAAGCTTATGCCAAAAATAAGAGCAATAAAAAGGAAATTGGGAGGATATGCTAATCTCATCCTGACTCACTGTTTCAGGCTCACTGCCAAAATCCAAAACCCCTGACCACCACATCTTAGAGGAAGGAAGATTTATTGTTCACAGTTCTGGAGGTTTCAGGGGATCAATCCAAGTGAGGCTGGGTTCATTGGCTGGGGTCAGGGGATGGCAGGAGGAGGCAGAGAGAGGGAGGGAACAAGAGCTTTGCTTTCACATCACTGATGGGAGGAAGGAGAGGAAGGACCATATATAATCCCGAGGCCCTACTCCCAGGGACACCTCCTCAGCAACTAAGCCCTGCCTGCAACATGACTGCCTTGCTTCCATCAAGCCTAGGATTGGGGGCATTCTAAACCCTAACTATTACATTTACCAAAAGCAATATGGTTACTAACATTTTTACTCAAACAGATACAGAAACTTCTCATTAATACATCTCTTTTCCCTTCAGAAAAGACAAATTGGAGAACAATGAAATAACTAGACAATGACAGGAGAAGCTAAATATTCCAGCTCTGACCATTTCCCAGGGCTCCATTAAAGAATTGGAAAGATGAACGAAAGCCTGGATCAATCTCCCCAAGACTAAAACACATCCCTGGCTCTTTTGATCAATCTCTAATGTGGAATAAACAAATTATCACACGATAGCATAAAGTTGAGTCTTCCAACAGAAAGGACATGAGGCCCCAATATCTATATGCAGCCTCGAAAACCATTCTCCAAATGGAAGAGATACGGATCTCAAAAGGGAAGAGCATCCATAAGCAGGTGTGCACACCCGAAAAAGTTCCAACGTGTGTGTCCCAAAGGAACAAGACAAAAATCGACAGCATAACAATGGCGAACACACACATAGGGACAGAAAGAAGGAGGGTATACCAAGCCGGGCGTGGTGGAGCACGCTTGTAATCCCCGTGCTTGGGAGGCTGAAGACAGGAGGATCGTGAAGGTTCGAAGCCAGCCTCAGCTACTTATTGAGGCTCTCAGCAACTTAGTGAGACCCTGTTTCCAAATAAAGTATAAAAACAGGGCTTGGAGTATAGCGGGAGGTAGAAAGCTTCCACCCCCAGTACCATAATTAATTAATTAATTAATTAATTGACTAATTAATTAAAGAGGGAGTGATTAAAAAAAAAGAAAGAAAGAGGGCATACCAAAATTCCAAATGAAGAACACTGTCAAGAAAAAACACACACAAGCCAAGGAGAATCCCATGTGAGTCTTTTCACAGCAAAACATTAAAAAACATAAACTTGTAATTGACATACACTTGTAATTCCAGCATTTGGGAGGCTGAGACAGGAGGATCGTGGTTCATGGACAGCCTCAGCTACTTAGTGAGGCCCTTTGCAACTCAGTGAGACACTGTTTCATAATAAAAAATAAAAAATAGGACTGAGGGTGTAGCTTGGAATGTAGAATGTCCCTGGGTACTATCCACAAAAATAAATAAATAAACTCAGTAAAATGAAACTTAAAAATAAATAAAACTAGCCAGGCATGGTGGCACACGCTTGTAATCCCCGCGCTTGGGAGGCTGAGAAGGATGATCGCACAGGTTCGAAGCCAGCCTCAGCTACTGAGTGAGGCTCTCAGCAACTTAGTGAGACCCGATTCCAAATAAAATAGAAAATAGGTCTGGGAGTATAGCCCAGAGGTAGAAAAGATCCTGGGTTCCACCCCCAGTACCACACGTACCACACACACACACACACACACACACACACACACACACACACACACACAATATATATATATATATATATATATATATATATATATATATATATATATATATATATAGGACAAACCAATAAAATAAGATGAAACATTCATTTTTCTTTTTGGGGGGAGGGGTTATTGAGGATTAAAACCAGTACAATAGCATTCTACCTCTGAGCTATACCCCAGCTCTTTTTATATTTTATTTTGAAACATGGTCTCAATAAGTTGTTGGGGGGGAGGGTATCACAAAGTTACTGAGGCTGGCCTCAAACGTGCAACTCTTCTGTCTTAGCCTCCCAAGTACTGGGATTACAGGCATGTATCACTACACCCAGTCATCTCCATTCATTTTTGTATTATCTCTGGAGGTTTTCCACTCCAGCAGCAGAGCTGAGCCATTGCAACAGAAACTATATAGTCCAGAGGGCTCAAAAAAATATTTACCAATTGACCTTCTACACAAGAGTTTGCCAATGCCTGCTTTGGAGAATTAATTTTAAGTGAGACGGGCTCTCCTGCCTTAAGTTTTTCTACCCTGCTTCTGTGCCGCTGCTTTCTCACTCCATCTGAAGTTAATAATCTGAAGACTCGCATGGGATTCTCCTTGGCTCGTGTGTGTGTTTTCTTGACAGTGTGTTTTATTTGGAATTTCGGTACGCCCTCTTTCTTTCTGTTCCTCTGTGCGTGTTTGCCATTGTTATGCCGTCGATTTTGTCAGCGCAGTATATGAATTGGTGGCTCTACTTTGGACCTCTGGAACTCCAAACCTGTCCCGTGAGAACTAACACATTATTACAGTCTTGAAAAATGTAGACTTCTCATCTTAGCTCAGGCCAAGTACTTTTAATCATATATAATTATAACAGCTAGCACTTGTTTAGGACAATAGGCTAGGTGATCCTGTGTTCTCAGTTTTTTCTTTTTAATGCTGGACATGGTGGTGAACACCTATAATCCCAGTTACTCTGGGGCCTGAGACAGGATGATCACAGGTCTGGGGCGGTCTGCGCAACTTAGTAAGACCTTATCTCAAAATAAAAAATAAAGCTGAGGATGTGGCTCAGTGGTAGAGTATTTGCCTAGCATGTGTGAGGCCCTGGGTTCAATCTTCAATACAGGAAAAAAATATATATATATATATATGTATATTATATACATATTATATACATATATACATGATGGCATATATAAATAAATACAATCTTAGTAGAAAATACTTTTCTCTTGTATTCTCTTTCTCTCAGTGTGTGTGTGTGTGTGTGTGTGTGTGTGTGTGTGTGTGTGTGTACCTGGGAATTGAACCTGGGCACATTCTACCTCCAAGCTATATTCCCAGCCTATTTTTTTTTATTTTTTATTTTTTATTTTTGCGGTACTGGGGATGGAACCCAGGGGCATTCTACTTCCAAGCTACACCCCCACCTCTATTTTTTATTCTGTATTTTGAAACAGAGTCTCACTGAGTTGCAAAGGGCCTCACTAAGTAGCTGAGGCTGTCATCAAACCTGCGACCCTCCGGTCTCAGCCTCCCAAATGCTGGGATTACAAGAGTGTGCTACCACACTTGGCTCTTAATTTTTATCTTGAAACAGGATTTCACTTGGTTGATAAGAGTCTGACTGCTTCCTGAGGCTATCCGGGAAACAGCAACCCTGTCTCAGCCTCCCTTGCAATCAATCACCCTCACTTGTAATCCCTGTACAGGGATTACAAGTGAGCACCACCTTGCCCTTGTTGTATACTTTAAAAATAAAACAATAAGGAAGGAGGAAAATCAGGCTCAAAGTTTATAACATGTTATTATACTGCTATAAACATGTTTTATTAGAAACATATTTGTTGTAAACATTGTTGAGATTATTGATTTTTAGGAAAAAAATCAGACTGTAACCCTGATTATCAAAGATATAATTCCTGTAAAAAGTTACAAAGTACAGTGCAAATTACATGTGTCTACTTTAACCTTGATGAGAAATAAATAGAAGACACATTTTATTCTCACTGGCCATTGGACTGGAATTTAGAACTCTGTGACAAAGTTTCCCCCGGGACTGACCTGCTACCGACTCCTCGATCCCTGAATCCAAACTCCCACAGCCCCCTTGGGTGTTTCTAATCATCGAACAGAATAAAAATTTACTTATTTAACTGTAATTTAGAAGTATTGTCCAGAAAATAACTTTTTTCAGAAATAGTTTTTCAAAATGGCCAGACTTCATTGCAATGTCAGTATTTTCTATATCCTCGGTGATCACATTTCTATTTCAATTGCCCTCAGTTCTTAAGCTCTGTCAAGTCATACTTAGATGATGTTAGCTAATCTAACATTTTAGCATTTCTTCTTCAAATATTTTTCCAACCCAAACCCTGCTCTCCGGGTACTATCCGAGGTGATGGAGACACTGATAAGTAAGCCCCAGGCTTTTTGGAATTTAAAGTCATAACTACAGATGGGATCTTCTAAGATGGATACATAAAACTGGAATGGGAAAAAAATTCACATGCAAACTCTTGATCATTCGGTGGTTACCTGAAGCTTTTTTTTTTTAATAGGATTGCAAATTAAACCCAAGGATAGTCTATCTCTGAGCTATATCCCCAGCTCTGTTTGTGTGTGTGTGTGTGGGGGGGGTATGGGGATGGATGGAATCCAGGGGCATTCTACCTCCCAGCTACACCTCCAGCTCTACTTTTTATTCTTTATTTTGAAACAGAGTCTCACTGAGTTCCAGAAGGCCTCACTAAGTAGCTGAGGCTGTCTGCTAACCGCTATCCTCCTGTCTCGGCCTCCCAAATGTTGGGATTACAAGCGTGTACCACCATACCAGGCTCTATTTTTTTTTTTTTTTTTTTTTTTTTGGGTTCTGGGGTTCCTGAAAACCCTTCTACCTCTGGGCTACACTTCCAGACACCTATTTTTTATATTTTTATTTGGAAATAGGGTCTCTTTAGCCAGTTCAGCTGGCTTCGAACCTGCTCGATCCTCCTGTCTCCACCTCCCAAGAGCAGGGATTATAAGCGTGTGCCACCACGCCCGTTTTTTTGTTTTTTGTTTTTTTTTAAAGAGGATCTTGCTGCCGGGCGTGGTGGCGCACGCTTGTAATCCCCGCGCTTGGGAGGCGGAGACAGGAGGATCGCACAGGTTCGAAGCCAGCCGTGCTGGCGTAAGAGACCCTGTTTCAAAAATATAAAATAGGTCTGGGAGTGTAGCCCGGAGGAAGGAGGGTTTCCAGGAACCCCAGTACCACCAAAAAAATAAAAATAAAAATAAATAAAGAGGATCTTGCTAAGTTGCTGAGGCTGGCCTTGAACCTGGGATCTTCCTGTCTTAGCCTCCCAAGTACTGGAACCACAGGCATGTACCACTAAGCCTTCTACCTGAAGCATTTTTGAGAATTCTAGGATAGGACTTGGAAAAAAACTGCCAAAACTACTTCGTAATGCCTACCAAGAGCACATGTGATTGGATACATATTATATGTTCATAATTTTTTATAGTGTTAAAAGAAAAAAAGGCCAAGCATGGAATATTAAATATTAATATTTAAGTTCTGGGTGAAAGAGGGGCTAGAGCTGCAGAAAACTGTTGAATGGCACCATCATGGAAGCCGAAAAGAAGATATCTCCTGGAGAAGGGTCAGTAATGTCAAATGCCATATTCCTTGCCAGAGGAAGGTCAGCCAAGTGCAAGCAATCGCTGACCACCCTGAAAGCTGTTTCAGTTACATGGCGCAGCGAGTACTTAATTACGGTGACCAAGTGGGTACAGTCTACATTTTTTTCTGAAAATCTAACACACTTTGGTGTGTGTGTGTGTGTGTGTGTGTGTGTGTGTGTGTGTGTGTGTGTTGCTGGGGATTGTTGAATCCTGGGGGCATTCTACCTCCAAGCTATACCTCCAGCCATATTTTTTACTTATTTTTTTTATTTTGAAACAAAATCTCCCTAAGTTGCTGAGGGCCTTGTTCTGTTGCTGAGGTTGGCCATGGCCCTGTGATGGTCCTGCTTCAGCCTCTCAAGTACTAGGGTTCCATGCATGCACCACCACACCTGACCTCTTTCTTAATATATAACAATATGCGTTTGGTTCTGGGCTTATTTCTTTGTTCAAAATTGTATATCCTAAAATCATAACTTCTGGGCTATATTCTTCTAGTACATCTAAATACATATTACACCACTTTTCTCTCATAAATACAAATAGTTTGGAGAACCTGTCTTACATTAGTCTGATGCTACACTCATTTACCTATTTTGCCTTTTTTTTTTTGCTAAATTATTAACTTTTGTTTTTGTTAAATAGCATCTTCTATTTCAAAAACACAAACTATGCCATTACTACACAACTCCCAGGACATGAGATCAGCATAAGAACTCTCCTCAATTAAAGTTTGATAGTTTTGAGTCATCAGAATCTAATTTATTAATCAATATTTTAGGACTTTAAAACCCGTTTTAGAATATAAAAACCTTGAATTTGGTTCAAATACTCAATCCCATTCCAGCATAAATAATTCATTAAAGAATATTTAATCTAAATCACAATGTAGTAGAAGAAGGAGGAGGAGGAGGAGGAGGAGGAGGAGGAGGAGGAGGAGGAGGAGGAGGAGGAGGAGGAAGAGGAGGAGGAGGAGGAGGAGGAGAAGAAGAAGAAGGAGGAGGAGGAGGAGGAGGAGGAGGAAGAGGAGGAGGAGGAGAAGGAGGAGGAGGAGAAAAAGAAGAGAAAGATAGAAATGTGCCCTGAACATGAATCTTCAATGTGAATATCTACTAAAATGATTGGCTTTTTTTTTTTTTTTTTTTTGGTGGTGGTATTAGGAGTGGAATTCAGGGGCTTTTCTATTTCCAGGATACACTTCCAGACCTGTTTTATACTTTATTTGGAAACAGGGTCTCACTAAGTTGCTGAGAGCCTCACTCAGTAGCTGGGGCTGGCTTTGAACCCGGGCAATCCTCCTGTCTCAGCCTCCCAAGCATGGGGATTACAAGTGTGCACCACCAGGCCCGGCAATAGGCAATTTTATACTCAATTTCTAAGAGTCACAATGCTAAAGACTTAATGGGGTGAGGCTAGCCTGATCTAATAGCACACCCAAAGCCCATTTTACCACCCAAAACAGATGAGAATCTAGAAAGACCAGTTTCCACTCATATCAAGGCTTATTCTCGGAGAAGGATGGCACACAGGGTTTCAGATTAATCTGATATTACCACTTCGTTTTTTATAACTCTGAACAACAACAAAAAAATTACATCAGGAGTCAGAGAAATTGAAAGTAACTGAGTTGGAAGACACAAACTGTGAAAACTGTTTCTGTTCTTTACTCTGATGCTGATAGAAATCATTGACTCGCCTGGGTCATGGAATTCAATTAGGTCTCCAGTTCTTCCTGCCCTAATACCCCTGCCACCATGAGTCTATAATGATAAGAAAATGATAATAACATACCAAAAGAAAGGAGAATGAAGAAGACCACTTCAAACTCCAGCACCAGGGAAAGAGCCCTTGTTTTAAAGATAGAGTGTGTACACAGGACACTGAAGGGAAACTGGCATGCAAATTTACTCAGAAACAAATACCGGTCAGTTCTCTGGTTATATATATATTTATACTTTTTGGTGGTTACTGGGGTTCCTGGAAGCCCTTCTACCTCCAGGCTACACTCCCAGACCTATTTTATACTTTTTTTTATTTTTGGGAACAGGGTCTCTTAAGCCAGCGCGGCTGGCTTCGAACCTGCGCGATCCTCCTGTCTCCGCCTCCCAAGCGCGGGGGTTACAAGCGTGCGCCACCAAGCCCGGCTCTCTGGTTATTTTTTTTTGAAGTTAAATTATAATCGGCCAAAATGTGCCTGCATAGTCAAATCATTCTGTGTAAGTCAGCATGGAGGAGGTGCCAGTTACATCATGAGGTATTGAGCAAATGACTTAAGCTATGTCGATACCTGGTATAACAAGAATACATTCATTGTCATTAAATATCAGCATTAGCCGGGCGTGGTGGCTCACGCTTGTAATCCCCTCGCTTGAGAGGTGGAGACAGGAGGATCCCTCAGGTTTGAAGCCAGCCGCGCGTTCTGGCTTAGGAGACCCTGTTTCTAAATAAAAATATAAAATAAGTCTGGGAGTGTAGCCCGGAGGTAGAAGGGCTTCCAGGAATCCCAGTACCACCAAAAAAAAAAAAAAAAAAAAATCAGCATTAGATTTGTGTCATGTATTTCAAGAGCTAAGATCCAAGCTTTGTCGTAAGCACGTGTAAACTACCAGTTCATTACTTCAAAGCCACATTAGCAATATTTTTAACGTTTATTTTTATGTCTGGTAAATATTTAGTCTTAATTTAGTGGGCAGCTCTTAAATCTAGACCAACCAAAAATAATAGCCAAAAATTTCCTTCTGTCAAGCAAGTAATTATTTATTCCCTAACTGAATTTTTTTAATATTTAACTTCATTCTCAATGACCGGTATAAGGTTAATTATATAAATAATCTAAATGATTGGTTATTTAGAGTCATCAAGGCAAAATCTTGTTCTAAATAGGTGTATCAAGTCTCAGTTTGCACTTGCTAGAATATTAAAAGAAAACCTCACTATAGTTTCCATAATGTATTCAAAGTTTACTGTGTTTTAACTGTACCAAGATTTTACATAAATTATCTCATTTAGCCGGGCGTGGTGGCGCACGCTTGTAATCCCCGCACTTGGGAGGCAGAGACAGGAGGATCGCACAGGTTCGAAGCCAGCCGCGAGCGCTGGCTTAGGAGACCCTGTTTCCAAATAAAAAATGTAAAAATAGGTCTGGAAGTGTAGCCCGGAGTTAGAAGGGCTTCCAGGAACCCCAGTACCACCAAAAAAAAAAAAAGAAAAAGAAAAAATTATGTCATTTAATGTTCATGATGATTTCAAGGCTAAATATCATTATCCTCATGTTACAGGAGAGGGAACAAGGTCTTAAAGAAATTAAATAGCAAAAAGGCAAAGCTGGGCTGAAGCCATATCTCTTAGACTCTGTGGGAGAGGAGACGTGACAGATGGAAGGTGAGCAGTTGTGGAATTCAAAATAAGAACTTGCCTTGTTTTAGAAAAACCAGAAAAAAATGAAATTCCACTGACCTGGTGATTTGAAATATCCTTCAGACACTCAATAAACCCCCAGTGATTGGCAGCTGATTGATTGAACCTGAGATTCAAATAAAATCATTATCAAAGATGAGTTTGATTATGTTAGAAAAAAGATGCTATAATCTCTGTTCTACCAAGGAACAGACAGAAACTCAACGGGGTTAAACACTAATAGAAGGTCACACAGCCAGGGAGGAATGAAGCCCAGAGACTCTCAGAGACTCCAGAAACAAATCCAGCGTTCTTTCCCTGGTGCTGCGTGACCTTCCCAAAGATGTTGTTCTGCTGAGTTCACGAGGCCTTTTTACCCTTTTGTACCTCATTTCTTAGATTCCTAGAGACTTACTGAGAAAATGTGGAGCTTGCCTCCAATTCCAAAGCTTCTGTAAAGTTCTGTCTTTGCCACGGATACACACAGTCCTCCTGCTGCCTGGAGGAGACGTTCTGACCCTTCCAACCACCGGAACCTGGCAGTCACAAGGATTTACAGGTGATGTGCTTAGCACATTGGTATGAGAGATCGCTTAAGAGAGGCCGTGTAACCTCAAACAAGCGGGCCTTGGGAAGTAACTCTGTCGATGTTTGCTTGATAAGTGACTGAACGACCACAACCATAGTGACCCCTTCTGCCTGAGACCTGTGGCCTCCAGAGCTGGGAGGACGAATCCCAAGGGGCACAGAGTATGATCCACTGAGATGTGGGGAGAAAACACCAGAATTTCAAACATAATATTTTCATCTTATCCCTTTTAAAATGTCTATGTTAGCTGGGCATGGTGGCACATGCTTGTAATTCTAGTACTTGGGAGGCTGAGACAGGAGGATCTGGGTTCACAGCCAGCCTCAGCTACTTAGTGAGGCCCTCAACAACTTAGTGAGACCCTGTTTCAAAATAAAGAATAAAAAAATAGGGCTGGGGGGTGTAGCTCAGAGGTAGAACGCCCCTGGGTTCCATCCCCAGTAACACACACACACACACACACACACACAAAAAAAAAAAAAAAAAAAACTATACTGTATAGGATGTATTATCACAGCAATACTTTTAAATAATTTACAAATAAATGTATGAATAGCCATATAAACATTATGATGGCATTACACAAAAGGTATTTATGGAGATCTATAATTTTAAAATTTTAGAAACTTCTGGTTAAGATCTATTCATTGGTCTTGCCTTCTGTGGGCCTTGAGGGATAAGAAATTCAAAACACCTGTGTAGTAGTTCTCCAATTTCGTGGAGAATACGAATCATTTGGGTAGCTCATTAAAATTCAGATTACAGAGTTCTATTATGTTAGTTACTAGTTTGGTAGATCTGTAGTAGGATCTAGGAATCTGCATTTTGTACCTATAGCCAGGTAAATCTTCTGCACCTGTTCTCAGGAGAAACACTACCTCATACATAGGTAAAAAGAAATACCTTGAAGAAAAATTTAATAGTAATGATAATGATAAAATCAGTCGCCATTCATTGAGCACCCAGTTAGGATGGTTTATCTCTGATCATCATTATAATCCTACAAGCTTGCTGTCACCAGCTTCGTTTTGTACAAGAAATGAGCCGTAGCAAGGTTAAGAAAGTTACACAAAAGTTCCAAGATTTTCAGTTACTTTTACTAAAGCTTTGATGCTCAGGAGAAATTTTTCTTTTTCTCTTAATTTCTTCTTACAGTACTGGGAATTATGCCCCGGAATGCTCTACCACTGAGTGACAGCCCAGGTTCTTTTATTACTTGAGACAAGGTCTTGCTTAGTTGCTTAGGCTGGCCAGCCTTGAACTTATAATCATCCCGCCTCAGCCTTCTATGTAGCTGAGATTAAAGGTGGGCACTATATGCCTAGCTATCAAAAAAAAAGAAACTTTCTTTACTGCTTTCCACAAGCCATTATCTCACTAACTGTGGAAGAATTATCTTTATATTGACATAAAAATTATAATTTATATTAACATAAATTATTTTCTGTAGCCAGGTTTACATGACTCAGAGGTTGCTGAGAATCAGATTTCCAATTTCTTAGCTGCCAGACCATTATTACATTATCTTTGTTCACAATGAGGTTGGAAAGTCCAGAGACTGTGTGATACCATACTACACTATACTTCTCTACCTAACTAAAGATGATGGCTTTTCTAAACGCAAATAAAATCCAAAGAATTTAAGTAGAATTTTAATTTCTCATGCCCTCTCTTGCTATCTGTAAAATGGAGGTTCAAGCTAAATCCTTTTACCCCCAAATTTAAACAACTATAATTTGCCTTAACATTTTGTAATATGAAAGTCATTTGTTTAAGGAGCTTCTCCTGGTTTTAATGCCAGAGCCATTACCCACCCTCCACTTCTTTTGATGTAGGCTCATTTACTTCTCATGCAAAAGTAAGTAAATCGCCCCGGGAAGTATAGATATCTTCTTCTTCTTCTTCTTTTTTTTTTTTTTTTTTTTTTTTTTTTTTTTGGTGGTACTGGGGTTCCTGGAAGCCCTTCTACCTCTGGGCTACACTCCCAGACCTATTTTTACATTTTTATTTGGAAACAGGGTCTCCTAAGCCAGTGCGCGCGGCTGGCTTTGAACCTGCGCGATCCTCCTGTCTCTGCCTCCCAAGCGCGGGGATTACAAGCGTGCGCCACCACACCTGGCATAGATATCTTCTACTACTATGGCAATTACAAGGGGCATAAACCCATGAAGTAACTGAAATGTACCAAGACTGCAGATCACAAAAATCAGATTCCTCTCTTCTGTCCTGAACTGCTCACTTTAAGAGAAGCTACTTGCCTTGTCCTGAAGATACTCAGCAGCCCTGTGATGGTTTGGAACTGTAAGTCCTCCAAGGCTCATGTGTTGGTGGTGTGGTCCTCAGAGCAGCAGTGTCCAGCGGTGGGGTTTGGGGAAGTGATTGGATTATGGGAGCTTTGATCTCATGAGGGCTTTGGCCTCATTGATGGCATCGTAATTAAATGTACTATTGGGAAGTGGTTGACAATGAACGAAGTTGGCCCTAGTTGGAGGAAGTAGGCTGGTCGCTGGGGGTATCTTTTTCTCTGAAAGGCTATTTTTGTTCCGGGACTCTCCATGCCCCCTATTTCCCAGTTGCCATAACGTAAACAACTTTGTTCTGCCTCCTCCTTCCACCGTGATGTTCTGCCTCACCACAAGCCCAGAAACATGAACAGAAAGCCTCTGAAACTGTGGGCTGACAAAAGCCTTGCCTCCATTAAGCTCTTTGTCTCAGATATTCTGTCACAGCGATGGAAATCCGGCTCACCCAAGCCCACAGGCAGGTCGAAAGCAGAAGGCACTGAGGGCTCCAGCCAGTGGCCATGTGGATTAGCCACCTTGAACCAATGCTATACCATCTTGGAAGCAGGTCCTAGAGCTGCAGCCAAGCATTCTGATGACAGAGCCCTGGCTCGGACCTCAACTACATCATCCTGAGGGACCCTGGGTCAATAATACCCAGCTACGCTGCACCCAGATTCCTGACCCTCTGAAGCGATGAGACACCAATAAATGTTTGTTGTTTTGAAGCTTAAGCACATACATGTATGTCCACAACAGTACTCCTTGGACTCGCCTCTGAGACAGTCCTCAAACCAGCCATCAGAGATTTGTCCCCACAGCAAGTCTGGTACAAATCCTAAAACAGTGTTTTGCGACTTCTATTCCTGTAGTGGTAAACCCCAAAAATGGCTTTCAAGAAGTAGCCACACTTCCCCTCCTAAAGCCTTCCTGGGTCTAATCTGGAAGAGAAAGGTAAATGCTGCTATGGGTCTCCTTGTAAAGTGCTAGCACCTCGTATCACATCGTTCTGACCCTAACCTATTCACCAAGCTCAGGTTGAAGTGGCCTACGTGCAATGTATCCATAATAAAGACAGCCACCCTTGATCCCCGGCCCCTAGAAGCTTCTTAGAGTCTGTGAGGGACCCAGGCTGGCCAGTGTGGTCTGAGTGCACCATTCGTGCTATTGGGTCTATTACCTTAACCCTCCTCTGTGGAGATTCTTAGGGATTTACACAAACAGACACCAAAGATGAACTCTGTATTTCATTTGGGCCCCAAAGAAAACAAGGCAAATAGGAGAAGATTCTAATGACTCAAACAAGGAAATTGTGAGTCTCTGGACCTTAATGATCCCTTGCTGCAACTGTGAATATGACCAGTGTGTTCTTTGGCTGGTGCCGCATGCCAGTGTAATAAGATAAGGATCGGCCTTGTTTTCACTTGCTCCAGTCGGGCCTGGGGCACATCCTCACCACAGAGCTCATTCTCTAAGTTCAAAGAGAATTCTGTTATGAGCCTGTGACGCTTTGGATCTGAAGACCAAAGCTAAATATACGGCAGTATATAATGACGGTTGGAAAGATCGTTAACTTCCATATCTATATTTTGCAAGTCATAGTTTTATTTTGTTTTTGCTTTTTAATGTGTGCTGCCCACATGAAATGGCCCAGATACAATCTAGTAGCCTTTTTTTTTTATAAAGAATTTCCTTTTCTGTAGTTTTATGACATTTCACTTTAAGTTGACACTTTGCAGTGATTTTTTTTTTTTTTTTTTTTTTTTTTTTTTGGTGGTACTGGGGTTCCTGGAAACCCTTCTACCTCTGGGTTACACTCCCAGACCTATTTTTATATTTTTATTTGGAAACAGGGTCTCTTAAGCCAGCACAGCTGGCTTTGAACCTGCACGATCCTCCTGTCTCCACCTCACAAGTGCGAGGATTATAAATGTGTGCCACCACGCCCGGCCTGCAGTGAATTTCAGCAACATGAAACAGGGCGTGTTGGGCACACACCTGTAATCCCAGTACTTGAGAGGCTGAGACAAGAAGATCGCAGGTTTACGGTCAGTCTCAGAAACTTAAGCCCTCTGCAATTTAGTGAGATCCTGTTTCAAAATTAAAAAATAATAAAATAGGGTTGGGGGTGTAGCTTAGAAGCAGAATATCCTCCCCAGTACTTCCCACTCCCCCCACCAAAATCAGAGTATTCCATGATTTATTATTTAATTTCATAAACAAAAGGTGAAATAAGTTTATGACATATTTCTGTCATCTTTAGATTGTAACTGTTGTTTTTCTTTGTGCATTAAAATGCTCTCCATTAGAAATGTGTCTTAGAGGAAAGGAATCGCCCTCCTTCTCCTTTGCAAATGCCCATCTATCCCCTTCCAAACACACCCAGACCGAACCATCCTGCCATTAACTGAGGCTATGGGACAGGGGCCTCAGTTTTGCCAACTTTACATAAGAAGATTTGGACTATATGGTGGTGAAGTTCTCTTCCTGTGGCTATAGTTCACAAACACAAAATCTGTCTCTGGATTCATGTTTTGGTTGTTGTTTTTTAAGCAAAATTTGTGAAAAATAACTCTCAGTAGTTTGGCTCAAGACAATTCCAGATAACCTTTCAACATCTCCTCCAACTCTTTGCACCCTTTCAGAGAATGTCCCTGAGTTCCATCCCCAGTACAAGAAAGAAAGAAAGAAAGAAAGAAAGAAAGAAAGAAAGAAAGAAAGAGGACTTGGGGTGTAGCTTGGAGGTAGAATGCCCTAAGTCTCATCCCTAGTACTGCAAAAAGTAAAAAAAAAAAAAAAAGAAGAAAAAGAAAAGAAAAGCTGGGAGTGTAGCTCAGAGCTCAGAGGTAGGATGCCTCTGGATTTAATCCCATGTACAACAAGGAAGAAAGAAAGGAGGGAAAGGAAAGAAGAAGGGAGGGGAATGGAGGAGAGGAGGAAGAGTAGGAGGAGGAGAAAACAAAGCATTGAACCTAGACCCTTCAGTCTCTGCTTCTTTTTACCTCCCACTGTCCACTGAACGGCTATCTGTCCGGTATGTTCCTTGGTTGAACAAATTTCAGTGTGGGCAGCTGAGAAGCTAACAGCCCAGTGCTGTGAAAGGCATTTGTCACCCAGCTGCCACCGCTGGCTATGGATTGAGGGCAGCTGGTAGACAGGAACACACTGCTCTGGCCCCTGTCCACATCGTCTTCCTGTCTGAAGCATCGTCTCCCTCCTCCTACGTAAGACTGTGTGAACCCTGCTCCAGTTTGCTGTCCTATTCAGTCGAGGTCAAGGGCTGGCCACCCACAGGCATTATTTGGCCCATACAGATGATGTTTTTATCCTCCACATTCTAGGAGGACCAACCACCCCTGTTTGCCTGGGAGTCCCTCTATAAGCTCCATGTCCCAGGAAAACTTCAGCCTCTAGGCAAACCAGGACAGCTGGTCACCCTATTATCAGTGCTGACCCAAGAATTTTATTGTATATGTGTTTTGACCCAAGAATTTTATTATATATGTGTTTGTTTATTGGAGGGTACAAAGATTTCATAAAAATATCTGTAATTCTGGCTTCTCTTTAAAAATTGAAATATCTGACCCCTGACAACAAGCAAGAACTGAGTAACAGCTGCCCCCATTAGACAAGTCATGTTATTTCTAGGGTCCCACAGATTCTGACATGGCATACTATTCCCCCAGAGAGAGGCTGGGCAGGGCCATTTGTTATCACCTCTCTGGCCATTGTTTTCTTATGGTAATGTGGGAAGTAAAATGTTCTATGTATAAATATAAAAACATAAATATAAGCCAGGCGTGGTGGCGCACGCTTGTAATCCCAGCATTCGGGAGGCTGAAACCGGAGGATCGTGGTTCGCAGACAGCCTCAGCTACTTAGTGAGGCCCTCCGCAACTCAGTGAGACCCTGTTTCAAAATAAAGAATAAAAATAGAGCAGGGGGTATGGCTCAGAGGTCAAATGCCCCTGGGTTCCATCCCCAAACCCGCAAAAAAAAAAAAAAAAAAACATAAATATATATATATGTTTATCTATCGTGAGGATAGGAAAAAAAAACTCTATTTCTGTGTGTGGAAGTGAAGAGAATTTCTTCTCATTAATAAATAGAGCAAGCTCTGCGCCTGGTGTACAGCACCCGGGCCCTTCTGTGCATTGAATTCCTAATGTACATGATACACTCTTCCATTTGCAGTGAGGGCTGGTGAAGCTGGAGCCTTTACTCCGGAATTTGGCAGAGTTGGCTAATAGGCACAAGCTATGGCACCCCAGAAACAGAAGTAAATGTTTTAAATATTTGATCTTTCCTAACAGGAACAACTCAGTATGTATTATTCCTTCTGCTCATGTAAAAAAAAAAAAAAAAAATCAGATAAACCTTATCTCTTATCTTCCCCACCGGGGATTTCTTCAGTTTCAGTCTCTCTAATTGATTTCTGTGCTTCATTACTCTTGAATTTATTAAGGACTCTAGGCAAACACATACAGCCCGTGCCTACTAATGAACTGTAATATTCTTTCACGTGGAAATAGTTATAAACGCTGTCTTCTACGTGAAAAAACAATTGCCAGTCTTTACCTTCTCATCTGTGCTTTTAGGGAGTTAGTCTTTATCCATAAACTCTGAAAGAGTAACTAATCTGGAAGGAATAGAGATTTTGACTCTGTGCAGTCAGGGATGGTACCCTTTTTTTCCCCACTCATCATCCTTTGTTTGTTTAAAAATGTTAATTGCCTTTCTTTTCTGTTCTAACACCAGGCAGCACTTCATTGCCTACAACAGAATACACGTTCTGGCTTGTAACCTTAACCTCAACCAACAGCCCATGGCTGGCCCATAGTAAGCCTCAAGCAGCATTAACTGAATGAACGGGTGGTGGATGGATGGATGCTTGAGTGATTATGTAAATGGTACAGAGGAATAGGTTTTGAAGTCAGGAAAATGTAAATCCAGACTCTAGCTTCTACTCACAGCTCTGCCTTTCCTATCCAGGGGTCTTTGAACAAGCCCTTCCTCTGAGCCTCAGCAAAAGTACTCTCTGTGCTTCATAGGGAAGCTGTGGGGGTTATATGAGAGAATCATAGACACCCCATATTATGATTTAGCACACAGTACGTACTCACTAAAGAGCCCCTATTCAAAGAGTCCTGCAGCCAGGCATGGTGGCTCGCAGTATTTGGGAGGCTGGGACAGGAGGATTACAAGTTCGAGGTCGGCGAGCAGTAACTTAGTGAGACTGTGTTTCAAAATGAGATTAATTAATTAATTAATTAATTTGGGCTGAGGGTGTAGCTCAGCGGTAGAATGCCTTTGAGTCCAATCTCCAGAACCACAAAAATAAATAAATAGTCCTTCACAAGGGAAACTGCAAAGAAGAATAGAAGAAATTCTCAAGCTATTTCTAAGTGTAAAATACTTTTTTTTTGAAATGTTTAAACTTTATTTCAGAGCTTTTTCTTTTTTTGTTGTTGTTTTTTGTTTGTTTGTTTCTCCTCTTTGTCTCTTACTTTTTTTTTAATTGGTGCACTGTATTCATACATCATAGTGGGATACATACTTTTGTAGACATACATGCACACATTGCCCAGTCATCCCCCACCCGATCCCCACCCCATTCTCTCCCTATCCCTTCCTCCCATGCTTGGCTTAGTGGTTGACATCTAGTATTATAGCAATTTATCCAAAATTAAAAATGATAATCTCACATAACAGTTTCATTTGTCTGATACCAAGCTTTTGATGACTTAAAGATAACATTTCAATATTTCTTTTTGCTTTCTTTCTTACCAGAGAATATTTTTTTCTATTTTTTTAGGTGAAACTATCATATATTTATATATTTATTTTTCAGAAAAAAAATCTATCCTAATATGGAATATGGACTCTAGGTACCCACATCGATCTTGAAAAAGAACAAAGCTAGAAGAAATATATTTTCTGATTTCAAACCATATAAAGCTACAATAATTGAAACAGTGTAGTACTATTCTAAAGGCAGATATATAAACCATTGGAGTTAAATAAAAGCCTAGAGCTAAATTCTTCCCTATATTGTCAAGTTATTTTTGACAAGGTTTCCACGAACATTTGGTGGTAGAAATAATAATATTTTAACTAAATATTGTTGAAACATAATAATTACATGGAAAAGAATAAAGTTGGACCCTTACCTAATCCCATATACAAATATTAACTCAAAATAGATAAAAGACCTAAATATAAATCTTAAGACTATAAACTTCTAGGAGAAAATCTGGGTCATAAAACCTCACAACATTGAAATTGGCAGTGATTTCTTGGATATGATTTCAATGGCACAGGCAACAGAAGAGTATACAAATCCCTAAAAAATAAAAAAAATATTGTATATCCAAAGACAATGTAAACAGAGTCAACAGTTACTAATAGAATGGGATAAAATATTTCCAAATGCTATATCTGAAGGTATATTAATATTCCAACTAGAAATCCTAAAAATAAACAACAATAAAGGCAAACAATACAATTTAGAGATAGGTAAAAGACTAACATAAATAATGAATCTCCACAGATAACCAATCTTAGTTGTCTGTTGGATGGAAAATCTTGTTTCTCTAGTTCTGATGTGTGTTACCTATTTCTTCTTTGTAGTTAATCTCTTTGAGTATTTTCTCTAGTGCTGGTTTTGAAGACATAAATTCCTTCAGTTTTTGTTTGTCATGGAAGCTTCTTATTTTTCCATCTAATTTGATAGAAAGTTTTGCTGGGTAGGAAATTTTTGGCTGGAAGTTGTTTTCTTTCAGAATTGGGAATATGTTACTCCAAGCCCTTCTGGCTCTCATAACTTGGTTTGGGAAGTCTGGAGTGATTCTAATTGGTTTGCCTCTGAATGTCACTTGGCCCTTTGCTTTTGTTGCCTTTAAGATTCTCTGCTTGGCTTCCACATTGGTCATTTTGACAATTATGTGGTGTGGGGATCCTCTTCTCCGATCCTGTCTAAAGGGAGTTCTATAAGTTTCCTGGACCTGTGTATCAACCTCTTGCTCTATGTCTGGAAAATTTTCTGCTATTACTTCCTTGAAGAGATTGTTGATCCCTTTGGTTTCACTTTCTTTTCCCTCCTCTATTCCAATTATTCTTAGGTTAGCTCTCTTAAAATGGGCCCATATTTCTTCAATATCAGATTCCTGCTGTCGGATATTTTTTCCTAGATCAGAAACTATGCGTTCATTTTTGGAATGATCATCTTCTAAGAGCGAGAATCTGTTCTCCATGTGGTCTAATCGGTTGTTTGTGCTTTGAATTGAGGCCTTTACTTCATTAATTGCATCCTTTATCTCTTTTTGGCTTTCTCTGAGTTCTTTTCGAAGCACCTCTATTATTTCTACAGTTATTTTCCTGATTTGATCTTCTAGAAATCTCTGATTTTCTGTTTTATCAGGTTCTGATGTTGTGGGGTTGTGGGCATTCATTGCTCCAGTATTATTCCTCTTTCCCATGATTTCGGAAGTTTGTGCCTTCTCTGGGTTCTTCCCTTGGGTCACTATGACTTCGCTTAAGGTGTTCTGGATCTCGAGTCAGTAGTATCTCAGACCCCACTACTCCTTTACTGGGTTGTATCACAGAGTCTCCGACCCAGAGAGTAGATAGAGGCTGCTTTAGACTGTGGGGGGTGCCAGGTTGCACGTTCTCCTATGGTGTGATATCTCTGCCACTGCCCCTCCCCCACTGGGTCAGTCCCAGGGAGTGCAGTACTGGGATTTCTCCTCTGTGGCCCGCAATTTGACTCACTGTTCTTGAGTACGCAGATGTAGCTGTACTGAATTCGGTGAATTCGCTGCTGCTGCCGCCGGTGGCAATATGGCCCTGCTGCTACGCCCTCGGCTGTGGGGCTGGCGTTTTTCTTCTTGGTTTTGATTTCCACTCTGAATCCCTGCAGCGTGTGCTGAGCTTGGCCACTGGGAGCTTTAGATGCCCTCTGCGCCGAGAAATCCCGCCTGGCTGTTCCACAGCGACTCACCTCGGCTTGCTGTAGCCGTCCCGTGAATTCGCCGGTGCCGCCGGCAGTATGGCGCTGCTGCCGCATCCTCGGACGTGAGGATCTCCTCTGTGGCTCTGTTCTCAGTCCGCTTTCTCTCTGGAGCCTGGTGATTTTTTTGTTTCTCTGGTGATGGTGTTTTCTGGCTATGAAAGGCGCTGATTTTGTGGTAATGGAGATTTGTTGTTAGCGGGGCTCTTAAGCCCCGCTTTTCTCGGTCGCCATCTTCCCGGAACTCTAAGTGTAAAATACTTAAAAGGAAGATTTTTAAAGTTTTAGAGTTTTCTAATTCTGGTAAAAATCATATTTTTTAAAAAATACATTTGAGTCTGGCATGGTGGTGCACACTTGTAATATTAGCACTTGGAAGGCTGAAACAGGAGGATCACACAGGTTTGAAGCCAGTCTCAGCTACTGAGTGAGGCTCTCAGCAACTTAGTGAGACCCTGTTTCCAAATAAAGTATAAAAATAGGTCTTAGAGTATAGCCTGGAGGTAGAAAAGCCCCTGGGTTCCACCCCCAGTACCACAAAAAAGTACATTTGTTTAGGTTTTTCTATATGTTTTCAGATGAGCAAAGGCCCCCCCAATTATTATTTAACATTATATATATATACATATATATATACATATATATATATATGTATATATATATATATATATATATTTTTTTTTTTTGGTGGTGGTACTGGGAGTGGAACCTAGAGGCTTTCTACCTCCAGGTTATACTCCCAGACCTATTTTTGTATTTTATTTGGAAACAGGGTCTCACTAAGTTGCTGAGAGCCTCACTAAGTAGCTGAGGCTGGTTTCGATCCTCCTGTCTCAGCCTCCCAAGTGTGGGGATTACAAGCGTGCGCCACCACGCCCGGCTATAACATTAACTATATTTAAAGTAGGGCTTTAAATATGTAAAACACATAACCAACACCTAGAATTGAAATGAGGTTTTTAATGTTGAAAAGCATGCAGATTCAAGGCTAATAATGAAAAGAATTTGTGGATTTTATTCTTCCAATAACATGATATACGTAACCGAATGTGAAGTATACAGCATGCTTTATGAATATCAGTAATAAGTAGGCTCATATAAAGAAACTTTTATTGATTTCACATAATAAAATTGAAACCAGGTAATATATTTCTTTGCCAATAAAAAAATTCTCAATCCAAGATTCTACACAATTGAAGCCATCCTTCTGTTTCTAACTTCTGCCTTATGATTAAAATAAATGTTCATGACCAGCAATGGAAAACAGTGCTTGAGCTTAACCAGATTCGTACTTTTCTCGTCCAGCTATGAGGTGTGAAAGGTTTTCCTCTCCAGGAGATCCCAGATAACAGCTTCGCTGAGTTCAATTTGCTGAGACTGGCCTTTTAGAAATGGTGACGCTATTCATAGTCATAAACTTAAGCGATTGCACAAAAGCAGTTCCTGAAATTGTATGTATACAACCCCTCAGTATCGTATAGAATAGTCATTTGACTCCCTGTATTGTTTTTCCATGACCTGAGGCCCGGCAGATATGAACTTGAAGATTCATGGACTTTGTAATCACTGGTCTCTGCAGCCTGTCTTACCACCTGTTAGAGCTGTATACAGACTGTCCCCTGAAGAATTCATAAATTGGTGTTTGGAGTTGATGTAATTGAGTCATCAGGGTTGTAATCTCATCGGTAGGTGAATCCATTGCGATGGATTTACTGGGTGGTAACCTAGGCGGTTGCGTGTGCCCGGAGAAGGTGGGTCCCTGCAGATGCGGCCTCAGAGGCTGTGCTTGTGTCTTTGAATCCCTTGCTTGCCGGCTCCATCTGCCTCCAGCCTCCACTGTGAGAGCGGAGCTTTGCACATTCTCTTTCTCTATTCCCCACTGCCATACCCTGAGCTCCAAAGACCTGGCCTGACATAGATTAAACTCTGAGATCTCCAGAAACCTGTGAGCAAATACATTTTCTTCTACGTTGTGTGGTCTGTCGTTTTGGATAACATCAGTGATAACGCTGAAGCCGGTGTATGGCAGATTGGTCCTCAGTGTCCGTTCTGACCTCCTTTTCCCATGCCTGTGCCACAGGGCCGGAAGGTAACAGCCTCATCTGTGGGCCTTCAAGCAGCTGGGGAGCTGGTGGTTGTCTCACCATTCAGAAATTACTGGCAGGAGAGTGCTAAGATGAGCAAGACCAGCCTCGGCTGCTGGTGCTTTTTCTGCGAGCCCCACAGGTGAGGCGGTGTCCAATTTTTCTGGGGCAGTTCCTGATACTGCTGACCTCCTTCTCATGTGGGAATGGAGGTGGCGATTTGGTTTCAGAGTCAGTAGCTGATCCCTCGGCATCCTAGAAGAGTGGTGTCTCCCACTGCAGCCCAATCAAACTGCGGCTTTCACGGTTGTTTCTGAAAGCTCAAGATGGGCTGTTTCTTCAGCCTTCTCAATAACTCTGAACCAAATTCTGTGATTGATCCCTTTCAGTTTAAATGGCCAGAGTGAATTCTCTTCTTTATTACTGGATTTTTTTTTTTTTTTTTGTACTGGGGATTAAACCCAGGGACATTTTACCTTCAAGTGACAACCCAAGCCTTATTTTTCATATTTATTTTGAAACAGGATCTCACTAAGTTGATGAAAGTCTCACTACTTGCTGAGGCTGTCCTCAAACCTGTGATCTTCCTGCCTCGGCCTCCCAAGCACTGGTATTACAAACATGCACCACTGCTTCCGGGTTGCTACTGGATCTTGACAGACTCTTGTAACTGCTGAAAAAAATCTCTTCCACCCTGAAATCAGCTCAGACACGAGCTTATCCACTCCTTCAGCACACAAACTGTGGGCCTGGACCCATCTGAGACCCTGGGATGTGGTGATCAGCAAAGCAATTAGACAGCATTCCTTTAAGGGACAGAGCATAATTAATAATAATAATAATAATAATAATAATAATAACAACAACAACACAACAATAATAATAACTACTGATATTTTCAAAGATAAATGTCATACAGAATAACACATCGAAACAAAACAACAAGTAGCTCTGGCAGGCAGGGAGGATCAGGAAGGCTGGAGTGATCGCAGGAGCTTCTCTGAGCAAGTGACATTTGAGCAGAAACCTAAGTCACAAGTAAACAGAGACCTGAAAACAAAGCTTTCCAGGAGCAGAATCCTGAAAGGAAAAAGGCCAGAAGGGAAGGACGAGAGGCAGAGAAAACACCAGTGTGCCTGGGGCTTTGTGAGCACCGAGAACAAGATAGGGCCATCCCACCCAAGCACTCCAGGTATATTAGTTGAGCACCTTCTGTGCGCAGGTTACCATTCCATTGGGGAAAACAGAGACAGAAATTTCTGCTCTCCTGGAGATTATATTCTAGTAGTGGGAAAGAGAATAATAAATAAATAAATCAGTGAAGCACAGGTTGGGTTAGACGAGTGGTTTTCAACCAGGGGCAGTTTTGCTCCACAGGAGACATTTGCCAGTGTCTGGAGGCGTTTCTGGCTGTCATAACTTGGAGAGGAGAAGATAACAGGGATGTGGGAACAGGGTAGAGAATAGGACCATGAGCCAAGGATGGTGGTGCACGCCTGTAATCCTAGTACTGGGGAGGCTGACACAGGAGGATGGTAGTTTCGAGGCCAGCTTTAGCAACAGAGAGACTTTCAGCAACCTAGTGAGACCCTGATTCAAACTAAAAGAAATCAAAAAGGGCTGGAGGCGTGGCTCAGAAGGAGAATGCCCCTGGACTGCATCCCCAACACCACTACCACCAAAAATCAATAAATAAATAGAGCAGCGATGTGGCTGAGCATTCTGTAGGCTCAGGCTTCTCTCACAACAAAGAATTATCCCAAAATGTCAACAGTAGCAAAGTTGTAGGGAATACCTACCCAGAGGCAGGGTGGAGGGGGTCGGGAGCAGTTCAGCTTAGAATTCACTAAGTGAATTCACATCAGAAGAAAACCACAAGGGAGGAAAGGCAGGGAGCCATGCAGGAATCTATAGGGAGAGCCTCCTAGGACAGGGAATGGCAAATGCCAAAGCCCTCGGGGGAGAATAGGTCTGGCAAGTTCACTGGGAACAGGGCGGAGCAGAGAGGCCAGGGACTGGCTCCAGGGCCCCGGGCTTCTGAGCTTCGGCTTGTGCTCTGTGAGTAGAAAAGAATTAGGGAATATCGAGCAGAGGAATGACATGATTGGTCACCCCACTCATAAAAGGATCAACCTGAGCTGGGTGTGGTGGCCATGCCTGTAAATCCAGTACTTGGGAGGCTGAGCCAGGAGGATCACAGGTTCAAGATCAGCCTCAGCAACTGAGGCCCTATTTCAAGATAAAAAGTAAAATAGGGCCGAGGGGTAGCTCAGCGGCAAAACAACCCAGGGTTTAACCTCCAGAACCACAATCAATCAGTCAGTCAATCAAGGGTTAATCTAGCTGCTGTTGGGAAAATAGCTCGTAAAGGAATGAGAGCAGAGAGACCAGTACGGGCAACAAGGAAATTTGGGGTGTGAGCAAGTAGAAGGCCCCGCCGCTGTGCAGGTGATGGGAGAATTATGGGTGGAACCGATCAGAGACGCAACGGAGACCAGACACTCCTTTGTTGGACACGGGGAGTTGGAAATACTGACTAGACATCATGAAGATGGCAAACACTGTAGACTACGAGGTCCAAAGTTTAAGAGAGAAGTCTGGGGACCAGGGAATTAGGCAAGGCCCAGATTGTGTGGAATATTAACAACATGTGAAAAATATAAGGTCAAGCCTGGCGTGGAGGCACACGCTTGTAATCCCCGTGCTTGGGAGGCTGAGACAAGAAGATTGCAGGTTCCATTGAATACAGCCTCAGCAATATAATGACACCCTCAGCAACTCAGCAAGACCCTGTTACAATTTTAATAAAGGGCTGGGGGTGTAGCTTGGTGGTAGAAAGCCCCTGGGGTCAATGCTCAGTGCCGTGTGCGTGCGTGTGTGTGTGTGTGTGTGTGTGTGTGTGTGTGTGTGTGTAACAGTCCAATATATTGCTAAAAAAGACAAGACATAATTGTAAATGAGAATCCTACTTGTAAAATGAAAGACTATTTATATATGCAGCCTTTATATATGCATCTTTCAAATTAATTCTCAAAATTGGATGATTACTCCTACTATTGCCTTAGGGAAGAGCTAAAATCAAGATACTTAAAGCAGTAGCGCTGTGGATCATGAGATGGCTTCAACAGCTCCACAAGTGGGCCATGAAAATCTTCTAATCGAATCCAAAATACTACAGATGAAGAAGCTGGGGCCTTCTGGTGCCACTTGCTCAGGGTCACACAACTAATTTCAGGTGTAAACAGAACAAGAAGGTCCATCTCCTATTTTTTATTCTAGTGTTCTGCCTCACACTAAGTCCAAATCAAAATAAATTCTTCTGAAATAATCATCTCAACTGGGAGAGACATTGGATTTGTTTCTGAACATCGTGTGTGTGTGTGTGTGTGTGTGTGTGTGTGTGTGTGTGTGTTTTACGGGGGATGGAACCCAGGGGCATTCTACCTCTGAACTATACCCCCAGCTCTATTTTATTTTTTATTTTGTTTTTTTGTTTGTTTGTTGCAGTACTGGGAATGGAACCCAGGAGCATTCTACCTCCAAGCTACACCCCCAGCTCTGTATTTTATTCTTTATTTTGAAACAGGGTCTCGCTGAGTTGCAAAGGGCCTCACTATTAGTAATAGCTGAGGCTGTCTGCAAACCCTGATCCGATCCTCCTGTCTCAGCCTCCTTAAGCGCTGGGATTACAAGTGTGCGCCACCACGCCCAGCTTGTTTTTTTTATTTTGAAACAGGGTCTTCTCCCTAAGATGCTGAGGCTGGCCTTGAACATGTGATCCTCCTGTCTCAGCCTCCCAATATTTCTGAACAATTAGTACCCACGAAGTTCATTTCATAAATAGCCTGGAGCATAAAGCAACACACCTCTGTACGTGTAGAAGAATAAGAATCATGCTGTGTACTGCAGTCAAAGATGAAACGTTTAGAGGAAGCAAGTGGTGGCTAGAGCAGGTGGGAGGAAGGTAGAGTATAAGGATGTACCTTGGTTAGTCAAGATTCCGTTCTTTCTCTGCAATAAACAAGCCGGATTCAAGGAAGCTGCTGTTCATTCCTGATGGAATCTCCTATGGGTGTGACTGCTGTGACAGTAATAGGAGGGCCGTGGTTCTGTGCTGAACCCAAAGAAGGCAAGAACTAATCTCCTCTGCCTCCTTGTCTCAAAGCACATTCACAAATATATACATTTATCTCCACAAAACGAAGAAAGGTGGCAAGGACTCTAAGGGTCCAACATAAACAAGGAACAGAAATAGAAGGGGAAGTGAGACGGCCCAGCCATCCTGTGAGTCAGAGGTAGAAGAGACACACTCTGCCGGGGCTCAGCCTCCCACTCCATCCAGCACGCCAGCCCAGAGACAGCAGGCCTGGGTCTGCAGACTCCCGGGCTGGGGAAATGAAGGAGAGCGCCTGTGTTTATTCAATGAATAATGCATGCAGCACATCCGGGCATGCGAATTAAACACCGCAGGCTTCGGACCCGCATTGCTCCGGTAGGCCAAGGGCCTCCCTTAGGTAGTTTTTTTTTTTTTTTTTTTTTTTTGTACTACAGGACAGGGTAAAGGTGGTCCAGGCGCTTCGTTATTTCTTCTTAGAGCCAGGCTTGGTGGCACACGCTTGTAATCCCAGCATTTGAGAGGCTGAGACAGGAGGATCGCGTTTTGCAGACAGCTTTAGCTACTTAGTTGGGGCCACTGCAATTCAGTGAGACCCCGTTTCAAAAAATAAAGAATTAGCCGGGCATGGTGGCACACGCTTGTAATCCCCGCCTTGGGAGGCTGAGACAGGAGGATCACACAGGTTCGAAGCCAGCCTCAGCTACTGAGTGAGGCTCTCAGCAAATTAGTGAGACCCTGTTTCCAAATAAAGTATAAAATAGGTCTGGGAGTGTAGCCTGGAGGTAGAAGAGCCCCTGGGTTCCACCTCCAGTACCACCAAATAAATAATTAAAAAAAAATAGGGCTGGGAGTATATCTCAGAGGTAGAATGCTTTTGGGTTCCATCCTCAGTACAAAAAAAAAAAAAATCTGAACACAAGTACCTTTAAAAACATCTCTGGTTCTTTTTTTTATGGGAATGATTTAAGAATTGTTTTTTTTTTCCTCCATTTGTCATAAAATCACACTGGGAACAGGAAATATAGTTCAACAGGAACCTGCTATTGAAAAAGAGAACAACTAACAGCATTTAAAAAAAAATAAAGCAAAGGGTACAATAAACTGTATTTCCACACCAAATCCTTAAATGATAAGCTCCCACCATTGCCTCCTGGGAAACGTTCTTATACAAGTAACCTGGATCCTATTGGGCTCTTACCCGTATAATGGAGCTCTGCTTCTTTCCCTGGTCACTCTTGAGAAAGTCTGCAAATCCCACCCATACCTGAAGGCTAAACTCACATGCTATCTCTTCCCTGAAACTTCCCTGATTATTTATCCCTCCCAAAATGTGTGTGTGTGTGTGTGTGTGAGTGTGAGTGAGTGTGTGTGAGTGAGTGTGTGTGTGTGTATGTGTGAGTGTGCGCGCGCGCGCGCGCGTGTGTGTGTGTGTGTGTGTGTGTGTGTGTGTGTGTTCTGCCTAAATTCCTCTACTAGACCAAAATGTCTTTAAGGCCAGAACTCTGTCATTCAATCCTATATTTTCTATGTATTTTCCATATAGTATCTGACATGTGTTTTTGTGGGGGGAAAAAAGGAAAATCTCAAATAATAATGATAACTAAAAATAAAAGATAGCTTGGCTACTCAAATGAAAGGTTGTTCTTAGAATACGATGGAGACGTATGAGACATGTGTAAGGATACCTAGAGAGGCCAAAACTGCCCACATGGGGCATTTAGCGCCTAACGTGGATAATTCCCCAGCTATGTTGTAGAGAGGTTCGCATCCCAGGACTTTTCCAACTCTAAATTTCAAAATTATGTCACTTTCAGGGAAATGGATGGAACTGGAGAAAATTATGCGTAGGGAGATCAGTCAGTTACAAAAAGTGAAGGTTGGCTGTTTTCCCCCTATGTAGAAGCTGTGTGTGTGTGTTGGGGGGGGGGGGCTCCACACAAAGGAGGAGAAGCCTGGGTGGAGTGAGGGAGGGAGGGAGGCAGGCGGAGGGGGGAGAGACTCCATCAGGGAAGCACTGGGAGGACCTGATGCGCCTTCACTAACTTAGCAGTGACAATCTCCCTGTGGTGCGCGGGGAGGGGGGGCGGGCGGGGCTGGGGGAGTGCCTGCGCCTCCATCACCCCAGCTGCATCCTGATGTATGATTACAATGCACCGATAAAAAATAATACATTTCCAGAAGATTGTCATTGCTTAATTTGTCTTTGTGATTCTGATGATTAGATCAGGGGCAGTCTACCTCTGAGCTACACCCCCAGCCCTGCTTTACTTTTTAATATTTTTATTAGTTAAGTTAGTTGGTTAGTTTGTTTTTGTAGTACTGGAGATCAAACCCAGAGGAATTCTACCTCAGAGCTATACCCCCAGCCCTATTTTATTTTTTATTTGGAAACAGGGTCTTGCTAAGTTGGGAAGGACCTTGCTAAATTGCTGAGGCTGGTCTGGAAACTGAGATCCTCCTCTATCCGCCTCCCAAATATTGGGATTACAGGCATGCACCGCCACATCTGGCTTATTTTTTGTTTGTTTGTTTGTTTGTTTGTTTGTTTGAAATAGGATCTCACCAAGTTGTTGAGGCTGGCCTCGAATCTGCAATCCTCTGTCTCAGCCTTCCCAAGTACTAGGATTACAAGTACGCACCACCATGCCTGGCTTCTTTCCTCCTCCTCCTCCTCCTCCTCCTCCTCCTCCTCCTCCTCCTCCTCCTCCTCCTCCTCCTCCTCCTCCTTCTTTTGGCAGTACTGGGAATGGGATCCAGGGGTATTCTACCTCCAAGCTATGCCCCCAGCCCTACAGTTTATTCTTTATTTTAAAACAGGGTCTCACTGAGCTGCAAAGGGCTTCACTAAGTAGCTGGGGCTGTCCACAAACCACGAACCTCCTGTCTCAGCCTCCCAAATGCTGGGATAACAAGCGTGCGCCACCACGCCCGGCTTCTTTTCTGATGCTCTAACAGAACGCCCCAGAATATGGTAGCTAAAAAACAATCGACAAATGTTGCCTCACAGTTCTAAACCCCAAGAGCATGGCACAAGCTTCCAGAAGGACTGCTGTGCTATTTCATAACATGACAAGAGGCGACCGAGCATGTGAGAGGCAGAGACAGGAAACCGACTGAACATGCCCTTTGTACCAGGAACTCACTCCTGAGGTAACAGCCGGAATCCGTTCCTGAGAACAGACCTCACCTCATGACCTGAGAACCTCTTAAAGTCACTCCTCCTCGGGCTCTTACTACAA
Source organism: Muscardinus avellanarius (assembly GCF_963383645.1). Taxonomy (NCBI): domain Eukaryota; kingdom Metazoa; phylum Chordata; class Mammalia; order Rodentia; family Gliridae; genus Muscardinus; species Muscardinus avellanarius. The sequence continues at coordinate 102,465,544 of NC_137793.1, forward strand.
CGGCAATTACATTTCCAAGAGTTTCAGACGAGACATGAAACCATGGCAATAATTGGAGAAGGTTGGCCTCGGTGGCTAATCCGGTTTTGCTGTTGTCTCCATGGCCACTGCACCCTCCAGGCGGCTCTGGAAGCTCTTCCAAACAGCCTGACTGAATCATCCCAGGATGTGTGTAAGGAATGCATCCCAGAGGCTCGGAGCGTCGGTGTTAGCCCGCGCTCACCTAACGTGGCCATCACAAGTCACGGTTGAGAAGGGTCACGGTGGTCGGGGCCAGGACTCTTTAACATTCAACCCCCTATTTTAAAAAAGCACGTTTCTTTCTGTATCTTGACAACTGGAAATACTTCATCGACTTTTTGGCTGGCTCCGTTCTCTCCCGATATTTTTAAGTTTCAAATTAGTGGCACAAAGATAGAGGTATCAGAAGAGATGAGAACGTGACCCTTGACTATGCCCCACTTTCTGCCTGTCGGTGTCCCGTAAGGTAGTAGCATCATCGCTCTCTGAAACACGGGCACAAAACAGTACTGAAGAGGACTAAGCCTGGGCGAGGATGTAGCTCAGTGGTAAAAGGCTTGCCTAGGATGCACAAGGTCCAGGGTATCACAGTCACACCATAATAATGCTAGTCCTTAGATGTTATGTATGGAAACTTATAGAGAACAAGCAGTCGAAAGACTAGAAATTAATTGGAACCCATATAGCAATATCTGATAATAAGATAAGCTCTTCATTTTAATTGTTTTACTACTTGGAAAAAAACTGATAAAACAAAAATAACATTATAGATTATTTTCAGCAATCTGCCTTATGATATAAAGGCATTGAACCCAGGGCATTCTACTTTTGAGCTACACCTCCAATCCCTCTTTATTTTTTTTATTTTGAAACAGGTCTCATTAAATTGCTGAGATCTTGCTAAAATTCTGAGCCTGGCCTCAAACCTGTGGTCTTCCTATCTCAGCCTCCCAAGTACTGGTATGTGCTACTGTACTTGGCTTCTGCATAGTAAATTTAAAACATAATTATCGCAAATTACTTAAAGTAAACCCAGCTGATTAAAAAATAAACTCTTCATCCAAATATTCTTTTTGGTGCCTTCAAGAGCATCTTTGCTAACATTGGGGAAATGCAATGTAGGTATTTGTGGAGGTACTTAGGGTCCGTGATCATTAAGTCACCTCCTATGGAAAAGAGCTCAACAAATGGGGAAAAGTAAATTATTGATTTAGCTTTTAAAAGCCTTCCACCATGAAGCCAGCCATGGCGGCTCATAGGAGGCTGAGGAAGGCAGATTACAAGTTCAAGGCCAACCTGGACAACTTAGCAAGACCCTGCCTCAAAATAAAATTATAAAGGGCTGAGGATGTGGCTCAGTGATAGAGTGTCCTGGAGTCAGTCCCACCCAGTACCACCAAATGAAATAAAAAGACTGCTCCCATGATGTCACCACCAGAATCAAGACGCCATGCTGTTGACTCATCGCCTGTACATGCATCTATTAAAAAAGCACATTCTAACAGGGTTGCAGTGATTTCTGCAAAAGACCAGCCCAAGCCCCTTTCCTAGGAACTAAATATTCCCAACCCCCTTCCTAGTTATCTTTTTTTTTTTTTTTTTGCGGTACTGGGGATGGAACCCAGGGGCATTCTGCCTCTGAGCTATACCCCCATGCCCTATCTTTTACTCTTTTTTTTTTTTTTTGAAACAGGGTCTCACTGAGTTGCAAAGGGCCTCACTAAGTAGCTGAGGCTGTCCACAAACTACGATCCTCCTGTCTCAGCCTCCCGAATGCTGGGATTATAAGCATGTGCCACCGCACCCAACTCTAGTTATCTTGGAAGTATCAAATTTAGGCTTCAAATCTAGTGCATGCCAGCTTATTTAAGTACATTCTGGCTTATTTATTAAACAGATGTTAGCTGGGCATGGTAGTGCACACTTGTAAACTTGGGAGGCTGAGACAGGAGGATTACATTGGTTTGAAGCCAGTCTCAGCTACTTAGTGAGGCTCTTAGCAATTTAGTGAGACCCTGTTTCCAAATAAAATAGAAAATAGGTCTGGGATTATAGCCCAGAGGTAGAAGGCCCCTGGGTTTCATCACTAGTACTACATAAATTAAAATAAAATAAAATAAAATAGATGTTAAATTAAAATAATTCAAAGCTGGGCATGGTGGCACCAACTATAATCCCAAGACTTGAGAGGCTGAGACAGGAGGATCAAAGATTTGAGGCCAGCCTCAACAACTTAGAGAAACTATTTCAAAATAAAAAATAAAATAGGGCTTAGAGTGTAGCTCAGAGATAGAATGCTCCTGGGTTCAACCCCCACTACCCACCCAAATTAATCAATCACTCAATCAATCAATTAAAATATCTACCAAGTCTGATTAAGCAAACACTATGAATTTAATACTGACAAAAAAAGAGAAAGAATCGATACTTATTCGGGAGGCTAAACCAGAAGGATTGCAAGTTTGAAGCCCACCTGGGCACCTGAGCAAGACCCTGTCTCAAAATAAAAATAGAAAGTGCCAGGGAGCCAGGTGTGGTGGTGCACGCTTGTAATCCCAGCATTCAGGAGGCTGAGACAGGAGGATCCAGGTTCTCGACCAGCCTCAGCTACTTAGGCTCTCTGCAACTTAGTGAGACCCTGTTTCAAAATAAAGGATAAAAAATCGGGCTGGGGGTGAAGCTTGGAGGTAGAATGCCCCTGGGCTCAATCCCCAGCACACCACACACACACACACACGCACACACACACACACAGAGGCCGGGTTGTAGCTCAGTGGCAGAGCACTTGCCTGCCACTGTGGGTGAGGGCCTGTGTTCAGTCGTCCCCAGAAGGGAAGAAAGAGAGAAAAGGATCGAGCTATCTACCTTGGTTACTGCATCTGGCAGAACTTTACCAAGACAAGGGACAGAATCAGACAAGTCCAGGGACCCTGGACTCTGTCGGACAGCTACAAAGGAGAAAACACGTCTGTTCATTTGGCTGCAGAATCTCACCCACCAGAGGCTGGAAAAAATCCCAACCCCAGCGCCTCTGCTCTCTTTAACCAGCCCTGCTGGCATCCTGGCAGACCAATTTGGAAACCATGATTAATCCCTTGGTAAACAGAAAATAGGCTCTGGAACCAAGAGAAGCCCAACCTGAGTTACCCTGGAGACTGTGCTCTTGGCAAGCCAGCTCCTCCTCCTCCTCCTCCTCCAGGAGCTGGAGCGCTGGTTGGTGATCGCAGCCAACAGAAAGGCCTTCCCTGGTGACAGAGGCGCCTGGTGAAGCGGAGGCTGAAACAACTTGTAAGCGACTGGCCGTGAGCTGGTGTGACCCAGAGAGAGACAAGCAGGGTCCCCACGTCCTGTATGGCTCAAATAAAATTGGCTGGAACTTCATCGTACATGAAATGGGAAACACGGTACCCTTCCCAGTATCTCCAGTGATTTGGGAGAGGGGACAGGGACAACATACGCAGACATCTCTTTGTCGTCAAGGGCTTCGGCTCAATCCCAGGGATCGTGTCGCCGCCACTGCACAGATTCTGCTCTGGCTGTGGGTCCACACTGGGCACGGCTCGGCTCCCTCACATTCACACCTCACTTTACATTCTTCCCCCAAACACCACTGACTCGAGGTTGCTGGGGGTGTCCCTAAGTTTCTAAGGCTGGTCTTAAACCTATGATCCTCCTATCTCGGCCTCCCAGGAACTGGGATCACAGGAGTGCAACCAACTCTGATGGAAGAGTCAGGGAAATTGAGAAGATTTACATGAAAGCATTAAACACAATTTAAAAGTAAAAATTAAGTTTCTTTGTTCTTAAGTGCCCTTCAACCAGGCATAGTGGCACACACCTGAAATCTCAGTCCTTGGGAGGCTGAGATAGGAGGATCACCCCAGCAATGTAGCTGACTCTCAGCAACCTAGTGAGACCCTGTTTCAAAACAAAATATTTTTAAAAGGCTCAGGGTGTATCTCAAAGGTAGAAGGCCCCTGGGTTCAATCCCCAGACACACACACACACACACACACACACACACAGCCCTCCAACTGCCCAGACCCAGAAGTTCCCTACTAGTCACCCGTGCTTCGCAGGATCCTGCCTTCTGCTCTGCCCAAGCCCTCCCTTCCTACCTCCTCCCCTCCCCTCTTTCTCCAGCTAAGCCGCTCTCTCAAACGCATGTCACCTTGCTACACAAAGGTGACTGTTACCTTCCCACCACCTTGCAGACTGTCCTTTCATTGAACTCTTAAACCATTTTCCTAAGCTGGGCGTGGTGGTGCACACTTGTAATCCCAGACTTTGGGAGGCTGATACAGGAGGATCGTGGTTCTTGGCCAGCCTCAGCTACAACTTAGTGACACCCTTTGCAACTCAGTGAGACCCTGTTTCAAACTAAAGAATAAAAAATAGGGCTGGAGGTGTAACTCCGAGGTAGAATACCCCTGGGTTCCATCCCCAGTACCACACACAAAAAAAAGAAAAAAAAACATTTTCCTAAATAAAGATACCACTTTTCCTAAGAGGAACTTTATGGCCAGGTGTTCAAATACACACACACACACACACACACACACACACACACACACGCACATACCCTCAGAAAACATAATAAGAGAGCCCTGGGTTCCTAGGGTATGTACAACGGGAGACTTGCACAGAATGAGAGGTTGCTGAAATAATGTTTACATAGAGTCCCGCTGTCCTCTTCCTTTGCTAGAGTGCTGTGTGTTCACCCTACGTGCTGCAGGTCCTCGGTTGCTGTATAACTACTGAAGCACCAAGAAGCCCCTTCCAGCACTACTGCTTCACAGCTTCTAGCAAACTGGCATCATTGCTTTCTCCTGGAGCCGCGGACCACCTGCCCTCGACACTCGTGCTCTTGCCCTGTCAGCCCTGCCACATGCACACTTTCCCTCTGCCTCCTGGAATGTTTTTCCAACTTTCTCCTCTTGAATCAGCTCCATTCTTCACAGTTTATCTGCATGAAGTCTCCCAGATTGTGGCATTCGGCTTTATTCTGTCTCCTACTTATTCACTTCATTCACATCGGCATTTCCTCCCCACTAGTGTTATTTCAAGCGCTCACTCTGTGCTTCTCTGGGTGAACCAGCACAGTCGGAGACACACAATAAATGGTTAGTAAACTGCCTGTTGAGTCTGTTGAAATAGAGCAGAGTCTCTGAACCGCAGCACAATTATGGTAGTCTTTCTTGTTATCCACAGTTTCACTTTCCACAGCTTCAGTGACCCGCAGTCAACTGCAGTCTGAAATAGTAAACAGAAAATTTCAGAAATAAACAATATATAAGTTGTAAGTTGCCGGGCGTGGTGGCGCACGCTTGTAATCCCTGTGCTTGGGAGGTGGAGACAGGAGGATCCCACAGGTTCGAAGCCACCTGTGCTGGCTTAAGAGACCCTGTTTCCAAATAAAAAGTATCAAATAAGTCTGGGAGTGTAGCCCGGACGTAGAAGGGTTTCCAGGAACCCCAGTACCACCACCACCAAAAAAAAAAAAAAAAGTTGTAAGTTATGTGCTATTCCAACTAGCATGAAAAAAATCTCGACTGTCTCACTTTTCTGTGTGGGATGTGAATCATTTCTTTGTCCAGTGTATCCACCCTTTATACAGTACCTTCCTGTTAGTAAGTAACTAAAGGAGTTATCTGATTGACTGTCAATTAGTATTAATATTACAGTGTGTGTGTTGTGTTCAGGTAACCTATATTTACTTTATAATGGCCCCAAAGCACAAGAGTAGTGATGCTTGCAAATGTGGATGTGCAAAGATGACTTTAATATGTGTGCTTCCTTTAAGTGAAAAGGTGAAAGTTCTCTCTCAATAAGCAAAGAAAGAATTCATATGCTGCTAGGCGTGGTAGCAAATGCCTATAATCCCATGACATGGAAGGCTGGGACAAGAGGACCATAGGTCTGAAGACAGCCTCAGTATGTAGCCAGACTCAGCAACCTAGTGATACCATTTCAAAACAAAAAAACAAAAAGAGCTTGGGTGTAGCTCAGAGGTAGAATGCCCCTGGGTTCAATACCTAGTATCACACACACACACACACACACACACACACACACACACACACAAAGCCATATGCTGAAGTTGCTAAGATCTGTGGTAAGAACAAATCTATCCATAATATTGTGAAGAACAAAATCTACCAGGGATGGTGGCATACTCCTATAATTTCAGTAGTTGGGAGGCTGAGACAGGAGAATTGAAAGTTCGAGGACAGCTTCAACAACTTAGTGAGACCTGTGTCAAAACAAAAAAAAAAATAAAACAGCTAAGTGTTCAGCACTAGGAGGTAGAATGCCCCTGGGTTCAATCCCTAGTACCATGAAGGAAATGAGGGAAGAGGAGGAGGAGGAGGAGGAGGAGGAGGAGGAGGAGGAGGAGGAGGAGGAGGAAGAAAAGGAGGAGGAAAAGGAGGAGGAGGAGGAGGAAGAAAAGGAGGAGGAAAAGGAGGAGGAGGAGGAGGAAGAAAAGGAGGAGGAGGAGGAGGAGGAAGAAGAAAAGGAGGAGGAAAAGGAGGAGGAGGAGGAGGAAGAAAAGGAGGAGGAGGAGGAGGAGGAGGAGGAAGAAGAAGAAAAGGAGGAGGAAAAGGAGGAGGAGGAGGAGGAAGAAAAGGAGATCTGTGCTCCTTTTGCTGTCACACCGCAACTGCAAAAATTATGACCATCATGCAAAAATGCTTAAAGAGAAAAAGCACTGAATTATAGGGTTCAGGGTCACCTGTGGATATGGCCATTTGCTAAGGGTCTTAGAATGTACATCTCATGGATAAGGGGGCATGTAACCACAAACATTAATCTCATATACCTCATTGAGATCACCCTGGAAATTGCCCTGTGTGGGACGTGTAGGTAGTTTCTCGTTTCAAATCCAGTATCTGTGTTTTGTAACCTTAGACCAATCATTATATGTTACTTTTCTGAACATTATTTTTTATGGTTTTTTATTTTGAACATTATAGTTCATGTAGTTGAGTATTATATGCTTATATTTAAGTAAATTGAGTCTTATATCGATGACATAAAAATAAGACTTGACCTGCTCAACCTATATAGCATTTGTAAGAATATAATAGCACTTGAGACAGAGATATGAGAGTGGTCTGAGATGCTCTGTGGGTAAGACAAAGAACTGTAAGCAGTGGGATAACTACAAGTACAGTATTATCTTAAAAATAACTCAAATATTTTATCGAGTGGCATAGATTATACATAGAAAGTCTTTCCATCATTATATTGAGCCATTTTCCACTCTTATTTCCCAAGACCATTTAGTCATCCATAAATAAAACTTTATTTCAGCTTGCTAACCTATGCAAATCTCACCCATAAACAAAACACCTCCTGCTTTTTTCTTTTCTTGTCAACAGGATTTGTTTCCTTTCCTGTGGGATTAGTTATCCTATGAAAATCAAGGTATATAAAGGCTATCTTTGATGCCAATTTAGGAAAATTATTATACTTTAATATTTGATGCCCAACTACATTAGGAAAAGTTTTAGATGTGAGAAATCGTGTGTGTGTGTGTGTGTGTGTGTGTGTGTGTGTGTGTGTGTGTTGGCTACTGAGGATTGAACTATCAGAAGCATTCTATCTCCAAGCTACACCCCCAGCATATTTTGTTTTCTGTTTTTGAAACAGGGTTTATCTAGGTTGCTGAAAGTCTTGCTAAATTTCTGAGGCTGCTCTCAAACCTGTGAACCTCCTTTCTCAGTCCTCCAAGTAATGAGATTACAGGCATGCACCACCTGGCCAGGACTCATCAATTTTAGAGGGATTTTAAAAATTAACAGCAAGTATAAGAATCTATTAACTTTTCAAGAACTTTAGCCTACTGTTCACTCTTTAATTTAGTATGTATGAGTTTCCTATGGCTGCTATAACAAATTACCACATATTTAGTGGCTGAAAACAAGTTAAATTCATTTTCTCAAGAGGTTCTGGAGACAAGAGGCTCAAAATCAGTTTCACTGGGCTCAAATGAAGATGCCAGCAAGGATACCTGCATTCCTTCCTCATGTTCTAGGGGCAAATCCTTCCTTTCCTTTCTGATGGCTGCTGGTGTCCTTTGGCTTGAGGCTGCATCACTCAGCTTTCCCTCCATGATTGCATGCCTCCTCCTCTTCTGTGTGTATAGTCTCTCTAGTATGGATGCTTGTGGTGGAATTCAGGACCTATTCAACTAACCCAAGATAATCTTTTGTCTCAATGTCTTAAACTGCATCTGCAATGATCCCTTTTTCTCAAATAAGGTAATATTTCTAGGTTGCAGGGATGAAGAGTTGGATTTGGGAGAAGGTGCCATTTTCGGTATGGCCCACAGTGGTTCTCAAATTTCAACATTCATCAGAATCACCTGGAGGGTTTGTAAAACACAGATCTCTGGGCCTCACTCCCAGTTTCTCATTCAGAAAATCTGAAGTAAAGCCAAAAAAGATGGTAAATCACGAATTGCTATGAATTATTAACAACTTCCCAGACTCTGCTGGTGTGCTGCTGGTCCCTCTTGGAGCACCACTGGTTTATTTTATTATTGCTTTAAAAATTATCTTTTTGCTTAATGTTTCTACCTTAAGCTATATGTTGCCAACTTTTTGTGCCAGTCTTTCAAAAATATACTTTACATCAGAGCTGTTGAGAGAAATAATGCAGCAGACCCTGATTTCTCCTTTCAGATACTGCTGACTTTCTTCCTTCTATTGGATGTCTGCAGTTAGATATTATGTCTTGAGATCAAAATTTCTTCCTAAAGACTCATTTGAGTACTCCCATTGGTTTCTATGAGAGAAAGCATAGGATAATTAGTACATAATATTTAATCTGGCATTCAAAGTCCTCCAAAATATAACTTGAATCCCCACCTTCAGCTTCTTACCAGCTTCTATAATTTTATTCTTAACTATCCCCCAAAGCCCCATGTGTTAAGAGCTCAGTCCCCAACCCATGGTGCTATTAGAAAGTGATGGAACCCTTAAAAGGTGAGGGCTAGTGGGAAGAAGTTAGGGGGTGTGTCCTGGAAGAGGACTGTGTGACCCTAGCCTCTTCTCCATCATGTGCTCTCTGCCATGATGTCTCACCACAGACCCCAAAGCAACAGGCAAACCAAGCATGGACTGAAATCTCTGAAAGTATGAGCCAAAATGGACCTTTTATTTTTATAAGTTGGTTACTTAGGTATTTTGTTACAGTCATGGAAAGCTAACACATCTCATTTCTAACGCCCTGTTAGATGTCTCCTTACTCATGGATAATCTACATCTAAGAAAGTAATAGTAACATAAAAAAAAAAAAAACTCTTCAGAACTAAAAGCTAATCCTTCTGACTTTCAGTTTCTTTTGGTCATTTGTTCCTGGCCCCCAAATACAAAATCCAGGATTTGACTACACATCTCTTCTATTCAATCTTTGGTCATTCACAAATACAAGTTTTCCATTCTGAAGTATCATCGGGATGTCTTATCACCTAGCCCATTTGACCACTGCTTTATTCATTCAACCGTGGTTGCCTAAGTCTCTATTATGTAGAAAATGTTTAGTCTAAGGGAAGGAACATATTCTTATCTGCTTCTTACAAACTTCCAGTGTCTCCCACTCCTTGTTACTGGCCTTTAAGGTCATCTAAAATCTGGCTCTGTCTGTGGGAGAAAATGTAACTTTTCCTTGGGTGACTACACTGTCAAGGAGGCTTTGGGAAGGACTGTTTCTGGAGTGAGAAACACTAGTTTGGGGCACAAACTAGAAGGATTCTTGTCTTCCTCCACTATTCTATATCTGGCCAACAGGTAGAGAGTACAGCTTTGACTTTCTTTTTCATGTTAAAAAGAGAAGTGTGATTATACAAATGATGTGTGTCTTATTTTTAATTAAAAAAGAAACAAAAAATAAGCAATGTCAATAATACCACCAACAGAAATAACCACTTATCATGTGTTGGTTTGTTTTCTTCAAGAACATTTATAGCTGTATTGTATAAACTTTGGAAAATCTGTACACATTTTTTGGTTTTTTTTTGTTGTTGTTGGTTTGTGTGTGTGTGTGTGTGTGTGTGTGTGTGTGTGTGGTACTGGGGTTCCTGGAAACTCTTCTACCTCTGGGCTATACTCCCAGACCTATTTTATACTTTTTGTTTGGAAACAGGGTATCTTAAGCCAGTGCAGCTGGCTTCGAACCTGCATGATCTTCCTGTCTCTGGCTCCCAAGTGCGGGGATTACAAGCGTACACCACCACGCCTATTGGTTTTTAATCTGCATATTTCATTTGATGATATATTTTGAGAATCTTTCCAAGTCAATAAGTATATTTCTATACCTATTATTCTTATTTTTACTTTTTGTGGTAATGGAGATTGAACTCAGGGTAGTTCTAGCTCTGAGCTATACTCTCAGTCCTATTTTATGCTTTATTTTGAAACAGGGTCTCACTAGGGTACAGAAAGCCTCATGAGTTTGCAGAGGCTGGCTGTGAACCTGCAATGATCCTTCTGTCTCAGCCTGCAAAGTACTGGGATTACAAGCATGCACCACCATGCCCAGAACCACCTATCACTTTTAATCAGTGTGGTACTCTATGGTATGTATATAACATAATTTATGTGCATACTTTCCTTTTGGGGACATAGATGTTATTTTTTTTCTTTTTTTTTCCCAAGATAAAAGCTGTATATTCTCATATTATTTTTCCAGCTTCAGTTTTGGTGTCTAGAGTACATTATAAAAGAAAATATACATAAATTCTCAAGTGTTACTAGACCCAGGGAAGCTTAAGCTTAGATAAAAGGACTCACATAGAGTACAGCCTAATTGCTAACAACTCTGAAGTTGTGACAATTAACAGTGATAATTGTCACTGAAATTGCCAGGAGAATTTGGAAATAAAAAAACAAAATTCAACTGGAGAATTGGTTTATTCAAAGGAGAGAATATACAATTCTTGGGCAATATAGACACATATATTTTAAGTTTATTTATTTAGTTAGTTATTGTAGTGCTGGGGATGGAACTCAGGGGCTTTATACTTCCAAGCTATACTCCCAGATCTATTTTATTTCTTATTTAGAAACAGGGTCACACTAAGTTGCAGAGAGCCTCACTAAGCAGCTGAAGCTGGCCATGAACCTGCAATCCTCCTATCCATAGATGTTAGTTATAATCTTTCACTGTAACAATTTTGCAATAAATATATGTTTTAGAGCCGGGTGGGCGTGGTGGCACATGCTTGTAATCCCCGCACTTGGGAGGCTGAGACAGGAGGATCCCACAGGTTCGAAGCCAGCCTCAGCTACTTAGTGAGGCTCTCGGCAACTTAGTGAGACCCTGTTTCCAAATAAAATAGAAAATGGGTCTGGAGTATAGCCCGGAAGTAAAAAGCCTCTGGGTTCCACCCCCAGTACCACCAAAAAAAAAAAAATATATATATATATATATATATATATATAAAATATTAAATATTGCTTTGTCCAAAATATTCTTCTTAGGATAAACTAGAAGTAATAGTTCTGTATCAAAGGAAATATCAATTTTAAGGCTTTTGGTATATGCCATAATTTTTTCTGAGGATTTAAAATACTTGCATTCATACAGCATGGCCTCGGTGACGTCCGAGTGCAGGTCGCCCACGTACAGGGAGGCCATGGGGTAGCTGCTGGCTGCAGCGTTCATCTCCCCGCCCCCCACCACCCCGAGCCCCGCCAGGAGGACTTCTTAGAGGGCCCGCCGCAGGACAAAAGGGGCTCCCCCTGAAGCCGTGGCCGCGCCGCAGCTCACAGGTGGCACCACGGGGCGAGGCCGGGAGTCGCAGAAGCAGGGAGGCTCAGAGGCAGGACGTGAGAGTTCAGGGGCAGCTCGCACGGGACCGCAAAACCCCAAGACAAAGGCTCTCAAAAGCAATATGGCCCTCCTTGGGAGTTTGTGATTTCCAGCGGTCCCGGCTCCGAGGTCCAAAAATTAAAAAAATAAAAAATAAAAATAAATAAAATAAAATAAAATAAATAAAATACTTGCATTCCAATGAAATAAGGAGTCAGAAAATGGCAGAACCCTCTCAAAAGATTACCTGAGTCGCTCACTTTCTGATAATATCAGAGCTCTAAGGTGTCAGCAGGTCAATTACTTCTTTAGCACAATACATACAACCTTGGAAGTTTAAAAGACAGCAGCAGCTTATTTTATGTATTGAGAAGATACACCATGATAAAAACTGTATTCACAATTTTCTCATATTGGTTAATTTGGTTCTGAGTTTGTTTTTTTGGGGGGTTGGTATTCAGGTTGCTGTTGTGATTTTTTAAAAAGAAGGCATTTTCTATTGAAACACAATAGTATAATAATAAGCTTGTTATAAAACCATATGCCAAAGAAGCTTCACTCTAGCCATCTGTAAAGCCAAGAGGCATATTTCCCGATTCTCTTGCAGCTAGGTACGCCTGTGTGACTAAGCTCTGACCAACAACATGTAAGTTAAAAAGATGTGTGTTCTCTCCCCCTCTGCCCTTCTCTACTTCTCTCTGGTTGGAATGCAGATGTAGTGGCAGCTGCAGGAGCAGCCACATTGGACCACAAGATGCTGAGGATGGCAGAGAAACGGTAGAAAAAATTTAAACCCTGGCACATGAAACTGCCATTTTGCTGCCCGATTTCACCATGATGTAAAACAGAAGCTTTATCTCATCTAAGACTGTTCTTTTGGCCTTTGTGTCAGGAGCCGACCTGCTACTCTAACAAAGGGAAGATCTGGGAAGTTTACCCATTTGTTTTCAGAAGTCACTACTAGAACACTCCAAATGATAGATTCAAGAGATACTTTTTTTTAATGACAAGGAATATTGTTGCCAGTCATGTTAATGAAAGCCAGTATATTTTGCTAAATAAATACATGCAAATTCTTCCACCATCTACTGACTTTTTTTCTTGGAATAAAAACAATCCAGGTATGTAAAAGGACTGATTTCACTTACTGCCTTTTTGGCTACCTTCTACATTATGGGATAAGTTGGGTTCCAGATCTTCTTCCTGACTTAATGTCTCTGCTTCTCTAGATGTCCTCAATGTCTTTGACCTTCAGGGATATTATAAAGCCTCAAATGATAAAAATTAACTTAAACTATGTGTAAAAACATACAAATAGCATTGTCTAGCTGAGTGTGGTAGCAACACACTTGTAATCCCAGTACTTGAGAGGCTGAGACAGGAGGATTGCAGGTTCATGGTCAAACTTGGCTACTTAGTGAGGCCCTCTGCAATTTATTGAAACCCTGTTTCAGAACAAAAAATTAAAAATGGGGCTGGGGGTGTAACTTGGAGGTAAAATTACCCTGGGCTCAATCCCCGGTACTGCATAAAAAATAAATAAATACCACTATTTTATTATTTCTGCCCATAGCCAGGCACGGTGGTGCATGCCTGTGATCTCAATACTTGGGAGGCTGAGACAGGAGGATCACAGCTTCAAGACCAGCCTCAGCAATGTAGCAAGACCCTCAGCAACCTAGTGAGACCCTGTTTTAAAACAAAAAATTAAAAAGAGCTGAGGGTGTGGGTTAGAGGTAGAATCCCCCAGGTTCAATCCCCAGTACTACAATGACAATAATAATAATAATAATAATAATAACAACAATAATAATAATAATTTCTACCTTTATTTATTTACCTTTTAGTCTAAAAAGATCTAGGTGCCACCAACTAAACAAAAATTTTAACAGGACACAGTAAATTTGGGGACTTGATAAGTTTTATTTCACTTTTATCTCAATCAACATTCTCGCTTCTGTAATCCAAAACAACTGACCACACGATTGAGAGCAAGGAAGATTTATTTACTCACACTTTTAGAGATTTCAGGCTCAGTCCCTCTGAAGCCAAGGTCTGTGGATCTCGAGGTGTGGTGACAGGAGGCTGAAAGAGAAGCCTCTGCTTTCATAATATGGAGACCAGAAATGAGAGAGCAAGCAAATAAGGTAATGCAAAGACACATTCCCCAAGGCCACACTCCAGGACCAGCTTCTCCGGCCACACTCCACCTGCCTGGGTCACCACCCAATACTCAGGATGAGATTACCACCCTCATAACGTAGTCACATCAACCCCAAGCACTAGCACGTGAGCTCTTCAGGGCACATTCTATATCTCACCATAACAACTTTAGACATGAGGATCATGAGGGTAAAGAGGCAATTAGGTCATAGATAAATTAATTGTAGATATTGGAGAATTACCATGATGCAGATTTTTATAATTATAGTATCTCCATAATATCCCCATAATATAGACCCATATCTCCATATATACATCTCCAGCATCCATTTCTTTTTTCCTAATAGCCCCATTTTTTCCTTTTGGAAAAAGCCCTCTAAGCCCAGATGCATAGAAGTCAAAGGAACAGGTTCATCCTGGCCCTTCACCCAGCCCAACCATGGAGCAGACACATAGGGACTGGCCAAGCAATACTTTCTCTGGGCTTTTAAACATGAGAGACACAGGCAACAGCAACAGCACTGCCCCGGGGAGTCTCTGGAGGGCCCAAGTCCGGTGCATTTCTAAGCCGGGCTCTCGAACATCTCACCAATTCTAAGCATGCCGCCAGCAGCACCAAATATTTCACTGCAGTAGATGTTCTTTATCTTCAGTTGGTTGGTCAGGTTTTGTCAGCAACAGCCAAGAGGTTCTCAGCATATAATCTGTTGCCCTCATATGGCTTAACTGCTCTTTTCCTGGCAAATAATCTCTGTTAAAAACTTAAATGAGCCAGGCATGCTGGCACACACCTGTAATGCTAATACTTGAGAGGCTGAGACAGGAGGATGACAGGTCAATGGCCAGTCTCAGCAACTCAGGCCCTCAGCCACTTAGTGAGGCCCTATTTCAAAATAAAAAATAAAATAGGATTGAGAGTATAGCTCAGAGGTAGAATGCCACTGGCTCAATTCCCAGTACCACAAAAAAGCACTAAATGATTTAAAATGCACAAAAAATATGTTAAGAAGTCCTAAAGGATAGAGCCAGCTATAGCCTGGTGCATACCTGAGGACTGCTTGAGGCCAGGAGTCCAAGAGGAGCCTGGGCAACATGGTCAGATGCCATATAAAAATACTTTTTAATAAATAAAAGTCATTTTTGTATTAAAAATAACATTAAGTTTTATAAGGTATAAGTAAATATATATTTGTTGCTACTGAGTACGACTCAATAATTCAATATATGCATTTTAGCCTTTTTTCTTTCTTCTTTCTTGCTTTTTTTGGTGTGTGTGATCCTATGGATTGAACCCATGCCAGGTAAGTGTTCTACCACTGAGCTACATCTCCAGCCCTCTCTTTTATTTTAATATGTAAGTATTTTCTCTCCAAACAGATAACACATATTTCAACAGGTAATTTTCTAATTCTCTGAAGTAGTCTTCTTTTATATTCTAATTTATATCTAATGAATGAATCTTGTGTTCTCTAAAAATAATTAGCGAATAGCATGATACAGCTTCTTATTGTCATTTCCACACTAGGAACTCTAAAGCAAGTTGGCCTCCAACTTGGGGCCAACTTGGTTGTTAAAACGGTAACTCAGCACTCCTAATGGACAGAACTATTTGCCTCCGATTTGCACGATTTTCCATTTTACACATCAGCTGGGTAGAAATGCCCGGTTGCTAAGCAACAGCTCTTCTCTCACCGAACAGAAATAGAAGGCCGGCTTTTAAAATATAATACACAATACACGGAGTTAAAGAAAGACCCAGCCCCATAGTTTGGCTGCTTGCCCAGAATTATTGTCATAAATATTGAATTTACGATGAAAGTTTGTAAATTCTGAATACTTTTGATCAATGACTTCAAACTATATCACCATGTTTTCCCATGCTAGAATAACCCATGAAGTAAAACTAATAAAATAAAAGAACAGGCTTTCAAAGCAAATCTTTTTCCAAAAACTACTTATCAACTGGACAATTAGGTTCCGTTGAACCAACTCATCCTGCAGCAGCACTAACATTTCGTTACGTTACTGCTCTCCTGTTTAAGACTACATATTTGGCTGGGTGTAGGGCGCACACTTGTAATCCCAGTACTTGGGAGGCTGAGACAGGAGGATTTCAGGTTCAAAGCCAGTCTCAGCTACTTAATAAGGTTCTCAGCAACTTAATGAGACCCTGTTTTCCAATAAAATATAAAATAGGTCTGGGCGCATATCCCGGAGGTAGAAAGCCCCTGAGTTCTACCCCCCAGTACCACACACACACACATACAAAAAAAAAAAAAACCTAAATATATGATGCTCTGGAAGGATATACTCCAAACCAAGAGTAGAGATGGCACAGAGAGATGGCCATCCACTTGGGCTCTTGATATTCCTTACAAAAAACCTACTTGCTAGTACTCACTGGACACTTCTGAAATGCCAGGCACGGGCCAAGCTCGGTGTGTGTACTGACAACAGTGTTCTCTGTAGGGCAGAGGGGAGAGGCTCACGGAACTCCTGTGAGTTGCTCAAAGCCACGCGTCTAGAAAGGCACAGAACTCCAACCTGGGCAGCGAGGCTGTAGGTCTTCACCACTGCGATACTCTGCTTTTCTTTTCCTTTTTTTTTTTCTCTTGTGTGTGTGTGGTGGGAGAGATAGTGGGAGGAGTTACTGGAAATTGAACCCAGGGGCATCTACCTCTGAGCTATACCCCCAGCCTTTTTAAAATTTTTTTATATTTTGTTCTTTTGAAATAGAGTCTCACTAGTTTGATAAGAGCCTTGCTACATTGCTAAAGACTGTCCTTGAACCTATGATTCTCTTGTCTCAGCCTCCCAAGTATTGGGATTACAGGAATACACCACCACCTCCAGATACTATTTTGCTTTTCACAAAGTATTTCACCTATTGCCTGGAGACCTTTAAAAAAAAACTGCCTCACTATATACAGAATGATATTTGAACATTCAATTCATCAGTCTTTTTATTTTCGTTACAGCACCAGGGGTTGAACCCCAGGCCTCAGCACTGAGCTACATCCCCTTCCCGTCTTGTTTTATCTTGAAACAGGGTTTGGTTGAGTTTGCTAGGGTGGCCTGAAACTTGTGACCTCCTGCCTCAGTCTCCTGACTCAATGGAATTATAGGCTTGTGGCCCCACGTGCGGCTACTGGGGGCTTTTTGCCATTAGTTTTAATCAGTCTTATACCAGGTTAAGAGCCTAACAGCCATCTAGCAAGTGATGAAGATCAACACATGGGCTGATTTCAATTCAACAGAGAAGTGAAATTGTACCAACTCAGCAGAACCTGTGGCGGCATGCTACGCTCACTCAAAATAGATCCCACAGGCACAGGCGTTTCTAAGGAATCCCTTTCAATAAATATCGCTTCTGAGAATTGGTTTCTTTCTGAATGGTATACTCAGTGATTTTTTTTTAAACCTTGAATTAGAGCTGGGTGTGGTGGTGTATGACTGTAATGTCCAGTGTGTGGGAGGCTAAGACAGGAAGATCACAGGTTTGAGGGCAACCTCGGCAATTTAGTAAGATCCTCGGCAATTTAGTGAGACCCTGTTGCAAAAAGAAAAGGATTGGGAGTGTAGCTCAGCCCAAAACCAAACAAGCAAACAATTCAATGTGTATGCTATAATAGCAAAGAAGACAAAAAAGGAAAGAGAGAGGGAGAAAAAGGAAGGGAGGGAATGAGGTATGCCCGGGAGAGATCATTTTTTTCAGGAAGTGTTTGATTAGGTGACTTAAGAGTGCACACGGACGAGGATCTGCTGACCTGTCCTTCTCGGGCACGGCAATGCTGAAGAGAGGCGGACATGTGTCAGGGTTCGAGGAAGGCTGAAATGTTACACGTGACTTAGAACTCTTTCTCAGTTTCTGCTCTGAAATCTTCAGTAAATTCCACATTTCACGAAGTAAACAAATACATGACAGATTATTTTCATTTAGAGAACTTGATAATGTCTTTTCAAAGTAATTTTTCCCTTGTTCTGTTCTGGTATTTAACTTTCAGTAATGGGACTGAGAGGGCAGTTCAGTGGTATGTCATGTGCTTCGTATGCGAAGACCCTCAGATTAAATAAGCCAGGTACTGTGGTGCGTAACTATAATCCCAGTGACTTGAGAGGCTGAGGCAGGAGGATTGCGAGTTCGAGGCCAGCCTCAGCAATTTAGCTAGAGTCTGTCTCATAATAAAAAATTTTAAAAGGCTAAGGGTATATCTCAGTGGTGAAGCACCTCGGGCTCAATCCCCCATATAACAAATTAAATAAAATAAGTAAAAAGGGATGGGATGTAGGTCGATGGTAGGGCTCCCCTGGGCTCAATTCTCCAGACTTATTTGATTAAGTCTAAAAACATAAACAAATAAATGTATTACTAAAAATGGCCTTTTGTAGCTGTGGTTGCAGCCAAGCGCATGCTCAGGCTTCAGAAGAAAGCTGTACTCACCCGAGGCAAAAATACAGTTCAGTTGGACCCAAATGAGACCCAGGAAATCACCAGTGCCAGCTCCCATCAGCATGTCCTGAAGCTGATCAAAGAGGGGCTATCATGGGCAAGCACAGCAAGTCTATTTCTGGGCTCCTGGCCAGGAAAACACTTGGTCTACTCTAAGACAGGCAGCTGTATATAGACACATAAGAGAACAGGTAGGGCCGATGCTGGAATGCTGAGCGGAGACCCTGATGAGGAGCGAGGTGGGGATGGGGTACAGGCGGATGAGAAGATACCAGGAATCTAAGGTTGACCGCAACGTGTATCACAGCCTATACCTGAAGCGGATGGGGAAAGTGTTTATTTTTAAAAACATGGGTTCTCCTGGAACACAGCCACAGGGGAAGGCAGACCCAGCCTACCAGAAGCTCCGGCTGACCAGGCTGAGGCTGCAGGCCTAAGAGCAAGAAAGCCTGTGAGGGCCATGAAGAGCATCCCCAGGCTACAAAGAAGACCCAGACCCTGGCCAAGGAGGAAGAGGCTGAGCAATAAAGCTCGCCTCTGTGCCTGCACACAGTGACTTTTGTGATTACATAGGTCAGCCAGTAAAATAAAATGAATTATTACCTAAGAACTAGTAATAAACTAAAAATTCTAAAAATGGTATATTCTGATTAAAAGTCATGTTCTGTTCACTTTCAGTGGCACATTTCTGTAATCCCAGGTACTGGGAGGCAGAGGAAGGAGGATCCCAAGTTCCAGGCCAGCCTGAGTCACTAGCAAGACTTAGTCTCAAAATAAAATAGAAAGGCTGAGCGAGGCATGATGGGACATACCTATAATCTCAGTACTTGGAATGTTGAAACAGGAGGATTGCAGATTCAAGGCCAGCATCAACAACTTAGTGAGGCCCTCAGCAACTTTATGAGACCATGTTTCAAAATAAAAAATAAAAATAGGGGTGAGGGTGTAGCTCAGAGGTAGAACACTCCTGGGTCCAAACCCCAGGATCACAAAAATGGAAGGAAGGGAAGGAGGGAGGACTGGAGAGGTAGCTCAGTGGTAGGTTGAACTTGAGGTTCAACCCCCAGTACTGCAGGAAGAAAATAAAAAGTATCATGTTCTGATCCATGCATCTCTTCTTCCTTGCTCTGGGGCTCAGTGTAAAGAGGTATTTACCAGCAACACAGGCAGAAATTAATTTTTCTTTGAATTATTTCCCCAAGGAGGTAGACAATGTATTCAAAGTAAAGAGTTCTTGAGTGCTACTCACACTCAAGAAGATAAAGCAGATGCACAAGTCCCACACTGCCTTTGAATGTGGAAACAGTCTCATGGAAACAGGAAGAGGGGACTTGTGGGAGGGACTGACCAACCTGAAGAATGGAAAGCAGGAAGCCTTTTATGAGCCCTCAGGAGGCTGAGGCAAGAGGATCCTGGGTTCAAGGCTAGCATCAGCAACTTAGTGAGACCCTGTTTCCAAATAAAATATAAAAAAAAAAGGTCTGGGAATATAGCCCGGAGGTAGAAAAGCCTCTGGGTTCCACCCCCAGTACCACAAAACAAACAAACAAACAAACAAACAAACAAAAAAAACACTTATATGGACCATTCATCTCCGGTAATTATTCATGGTTTAATTAGATCTTTGAATAAAAGTAAATGATAATTAACATAAAAGGCAATGGATGTAGGATGTGATCTACCAACTGAGATGACAGAAAATATTAAGTGGTAGTAACAGAGTCACCAGAGTTATATTTTAATTCTTGGCTTCACAAAAACAATTCCTTAAATATCATGTAAAGCATACAAGTGCCATAATTCAAAACTAACACTAAGATGTGGAATGACAATTAGTTGTTTTTTTCAGAGTTATAGATGTATTATAGAAAATATATCTTTTTTTTTTTTTTGGTACTGGCAATTGAACCCAGGGGCATTCTGCCCCTGAGCTATACCCCCAGCCCTATTTCTTTTTTCTTTTCTTCTTCCTTCCTTCCTTTCTTTTTTCTCTTTCTTTCTTTCTTTTTTTTTTTTTTTTTTGAAACAAGCTCTCACTAATTTGCGAAGGACCTCACTAAATTGCTGAGGCTGGCCACCAACCTAAAACCCTCCTGTCTCAGCCTCCCAAGTACTAGGATTACAGGTGTGTACCACAATGCCTGACTTAGAAAATATCTTTTACAAAGTGGTTTTTTGTTTGTTTGTTTGTTTGTTTGTTTTTCTTTATTTGTTTGTTTGTTTTGGTGGTACTGGGGTTCCTAGAAACCCTTCTACCCTTCTACCTCCGGGCTACATTCCCAGACCCTTTTTTTTTTTTTTTTTTTTTTTAATTTGGAAACAGGGTCTCTAAAGCCAGCGTGGCTGGCTTCTAACCTGCGCGATCCTCCTGTCTCCGCCTCCCAAGCGTGGGGATTACAAGCGTGCGCCACCACTCCCGGCCACAAAGTGTGTTTTTAAAAACATTAACTATGGAATGAATCACATTTATTGGAAAGAATATCATTATTTTAAAAAAGGTCTTTCCCAAATATCCTATAAAAAAAAATCCTGTTGGTGGTACCTGGAACTCCCTGCATTCGGTGCAGAAGGCAAGGGAAGCGCGGGGCTCTTTCTTTCTCTTTCATCACTTTCTCCAGCAGTGTATTTATTCCCGTATAATCTACAATGCAGGCTCTCCTGTTCTCTCTCAGGAATGAGTCTCCAAAGGGATGTTTATTACTCCTCCAGGTTGAGTCAGCTTTCACCGCCATAATGAGAAAAGCAGTGTTTCAGCCATGCACTAATGACAATATAGACTCTTAAAGACTTCAAGGGGCTCGACATCATTAGTACTAGTGTTGCTTCTCTACTGTAGATACAGAGAACCCAAGGAACAAAAAATGTAAGCCTTTAGTCATCATGTTCAGTGAGAAAAAACAATTAGCCATGCTGTAAGTGTTAAATTAACAACTTAATTTTTTTAACTTGTTCAATTGTTTTTCATGTATATTAGGGAAGGTACAAACCTTATTAAATCTGTCATAATGATTTAGAATAGAAAAATGTCAAGGGGGTTTTAAAGTCCTTTGGAAATAATATCTTTGCTTTGAGACAAATTTGAGCTAAACCTTTTGAAGTCACATTAAAAAATATAACAACAATATACTAGGAGATTCTGCTAAGAAGAGAAAAATGATGTCAACTACACTAAATGTAAAATCAATTTGAAATATTTCTCATAGTAGGAACATCCACACAAAGCATCATGGCAGGATCAATAAACCCTTCCCCTCTTCTTATACAAAAGGGAAAAAAAAAAAACTAGCTATTTTCCCAGCTACTCCAGAGGCTGAGACAGGAGATTCACAAGTTCAAGGCCAGCCTGAGCAACTTATTGAGCCTTTGTCTCAAAAATAAAAATTAAAAGGGTTGGGGATGTAGCTCAGTGGTAGTGCCCCAGGGTTTCACCTCAGTTCTGGGGAAAAGGCATATACTTATAATGCTGTATTCTATAATATTCAAGAATGTGGGGGCAGGCTCCGCAAAACCTCGAATGAAAGCTCAGCTCTGATACTAATTGGGTGATCTCATCCACTTACTTAATTAGCTCTGGTTTCCTAATAACACCTGTATCACGGGATTTTGAAGGAAAGGATGTAAAGTGCCCAGCACAGTGGGTGGCTGGATATTATTAGCCTTCATCCAAGTGTCATTTTATTTATTTGTTTTAACAGAAATATTTTCTATTTTAGAAAGTCCTTTTTATGCTGGGCATGGTGGCGCACGCTTGTAATCCCCGCGCTTGGGAGGCAGAGACAGGAGGATCGCGCAGGTTCGAAGCCAGCCGCGAGCGCTGGCTTAGGAGACCCTGTTTCCAAATAAAAATGTAAAAATAGGTCTGGGAGTGTAGCCCGGAGGTAGAAGGGCTTCCAGGAACCCCAGTACCACCAAAAAAAAAAAAAGTCCTTTTTAATACAAATATCCCAGGCTGGAAGTTAACTTTTCATTAATGAAAAATTAGAAATTTACTGAGCTAGCTGCTATGGAGCCAACAGAGGACATCTAAACAGTAAACATCTAGAACCAGGAAGGAGGTGATGGTATCACCCACCTCTCGCTAGCTGACACATCTGCATCAGGACCAACTCTCTTCAGAATGAAACTCTTTGGGGGACTGTCTCTCCACTGCTGGTTTCTTACCAGCAAGAAACGATTTGGTAGTTAATTCCTGGAGTGAGAAGAGGTCTTATATGATTGACTCCTACAAAACACTTTGTAATATGCTTTTATTTGTGCCATGTAGTCTCACATCATAATGTAATTCCGAGTGGTAGCGACCTGCACACACGCAGCACTTGGTGAGCTTCTCCTGGCCCCCTCTCTGCTCCCTCCTCTTCCCCGTATGTGATATTGAGATTGCCATTGATAATTTTACCTATATACATCATGTCAATGGAAGTGTTTCCTTCATTATTCTACACACACACACACACACACACACACACACACACACACACCACTCTCCCCCAGACTCCATCTCTCCACTGAGGTTTCTTCTCCTTTATCTAAAGTCTCTCTTATATCCCAATTACTCCCTAGTTTCCACATATGGGAGAACACGTATGACCCTTCGCTTTCTGTGTCTGGCTAATCTCACTTAACATAATGTATTCCAGGTCCATCCATTTTCTTGCAAATGATATAATTTTGTTCTCCTTTATTGCTAAGTAGAATTCCATCATATTTATATTGGATAATGTTGTCATCCGTTTCTCTGTTGATGGACACCTATGGTTCCATGATTAGGCTATTGTGAATTGTGCTGCTATATATAAACATGGATATGCATGTATCACTATCATAGTCTTATTTCAGTCCAGGAAAATACCAGGAGTGGTACAGCTGGATCCTTGGCGGATCTATTTCCAGTTTTCTGAGTAATCTCTGCACTGATCTCCATAGTGGCTGCACTAATTTGCAATTCCAACAACAGTGCCTACAAAATACTTTACAAATCCAAATGTCAACTAGATTTTTCTTTGGTATGGCTATCTTAAGACATAAGTTGTCATTCAATCAGGATCATTGCTTGTTCTGCCCCTGGGGCTGGAATGGAGAGCGAGAACAGGAACTTTCCCGAAGCCAGCAGTATCCTGGGTCATGCAGCACAGAGGTCTGTCACTAAGCATAGCTGATGTAGGATGTGTGTTGCCTTGAGACACCCATGTGTCTATTCAATGCTTTCCTCTGCACAAGTACCAACAGGTTTGACTGTGCAGAACAGCCCTAAGGTCTGCTGAGTATGTAATGAATGAGCAGGTGTTCACATACTACTGTGTGTGTGTGTGTGTTACCAGGGATGGAGCCCAGGGGCATTCTACCTCCGAGCCGCACCCCCAGCCCTATTTTTTATGCTATATTTTGAAACAGGGTCTCACTGATTTGCAAAAGGCCTAAGTAGCTGAGGCTGTCCACGAACTGTGATCCTCCTGTCTCAGCCTCCTAAATGCTGGGATTACAAGCGTGCACCACCACGCCTGACTTACATACTACCTTCTGATCCCAATGAAAAGAAATCTGAACTCTGAACACAAGCTGCCCCCAAAATTTTTCCGTAAGAAACAATAGAGTTACCCTCCAATCCTACATTGATGCGGATTACAATGACAGGGGCACTCTTCTGGTGCCACAGCTTTGAACACGGGACTTTTTTCTCATGACATTCCCAAATTACAATCTCCCCTTTTGTTTTTGTTTGCAAAAAAGTATAAACCTAATACTTGTTCCAGTAAACAAGTGAAGACAGCCTCCTGGCAGGTCTCTCTTTCAAGAGGGGCTGTGTAGGAGGAAGAAGCATCAGGGCTGCTGAGACAATGAACATAAAAGTAAGTCTCCTCAAGGCGGAGTGCTCTCCCCACCCTCATCACTTCTGCTTTCAATAGGATTCGCTCGAAATAGCATTGAGATGCTACTCGTGCTAGACACCAAAATGGACCCACTGGTAAACAGAATAGGCACCTTCTTTTATAAGAAGAAAAAAAAAAAAAACACTGAGAAAGTGAACAAGAGCTGGGTGCAGTGCACACACACCTGTAGTCCCTGCATTTGAGAGGCAGAAGCAGAAGAATTACTTGAGCTCAGAGGTTTGAGACCAGCAAACCCAGGCAACATAGAAAGAAAATGTCAAAAAAAAAAAAAAAAAAAGGAAGGAAGGAAGGAAGGAAGGAAGGAAGGAAGGAAGGAAGGGAGTGAGTGAGTGAATGAGGAAGGGCACACACCTGTAATCCCAGTACTTGGGAGGCTGAGACAGGAGGATTGCAGGTTCAAGTCCAGACTCAGCAACTTAGTGAGACTCAGCAACCTAGCAAGACCCTGTTTCAAAAGAAAACAATGAAAAAAAATTGGCTGAAGGTATAGTTTGGATGCAAAATGCCTCTGAGTTCAATCCCAAGTACTAAAGAAATACATAAATAATAGGGCTGGAGTTATAGCCTGAAGGTAAAATGCGTCTGGGTTCAATCTCCAGTACCACAAAATAAATGAATGAAGAAATAAATGAAGACAGACTAGTCTTTGTCTGTTTGTTAGATGGCAGACCTTGGTTTATCTATGTCGCCCAAGTCAGTCTCAAACTCTTGGGCTCCAGAGATCCTCCCAACTCAGCCTCCTGAGTAGCTTGGACTACAGGCACATACCACCATACCCAGCTCATGACTTGTAAAATAGGACAGGCAGTGTTTTCAAACCACAGGCCATAACTTGCCAATTCAGGGAGTTTCCAACTAATATTTTCTTTTCTTAAAGAAACGAATAGAAAATATTGGAATATCCCACAGGCTTTCAGTATTAATTCAGGACACTTGACTCCATACACAAATATATCCAAAGTTTGAAAGTTTGATTAGAAGGAAAGACATCTAAAAGGGAAGAGCAGCAGAGGAACTGTGCTGAAATTTTATCGTAAGCATTGCTGAGACTAGAAAAGGGAGAGAAACAAAAGCGCGCCCAGGAGAAGAAGTTTCAGAATGGAAACTTAACGGATGGCTGGAGGGAGAAACGTCCTGGGCAGTTCCAGCAACTGGATGGATGGTAGCAACACTGCTGAAATTGAGGTGGATGGAGGAGGGTGAGGGGTTTTAACATGTTGCCTGCAAAGGTATCACAATGGAGACTTAGTTTAGAATACATGGGGAGGCTGGGTACCAAGATTTGGAAACAGTTGCCACTAGATTAAAAAGAATTGTTAAAGGATTTCACGAAAAGCCATTATATAGCAGGTTACCATCATCCCATATAATATTATGGGTCAAGCATCTATGTTTTAAAATGTTGCTCATTTCGAATTGACATGTAGCAGGACATTCCGGTTTGATCTGTCAATCTTAATTAGAGTTCAAGTCCCCTGAGGACAAAGGCAGACGTACCAGTTAGGCCACGATAACAACAATCCACGCAAGAGGGAAGAAAGCTCTAAAAGTAGTGTTTCCTGAGGGATTCTTTGTCTGACTCATATAAATGCAAAAAAAAAAAAAAAAAATCTCAAATGCAAATTCAAATCATTAGCCTCTGAATTAATTGTAAGCCTAATGATGTCCTATAGCGTATTCTCGCCAGGACGTGTGCCTGGTGTCCTGGAACATGTGGCTGACTCAGCTGTGTGGCTCAGACTCGCTGTAAACACTCCCTTCCCCCCAGTCTGCCAGAGCGCCAATGGCGGCTGAGTAACCCAACACGTTTCCCCGAGAGGGAGTTGAGAGCTGACACCCAGTGGGGCTCTCCTAAAGGGACTTCTCCATAGGAAGACAGTTCTCTTTATGGTTTTACCTCAATAGAACTTATTTACTTCACATGAAAACAAAAGCTACTTGTCCCCATTGGTGATACAGCTCTTCTTCGGGAAAATGTTTAAACCATACATTTTTAATATGCAGATCCAGGATTGGAGTAATCTGGCTTTTTAAAAAAGCCACTGAAAAACAAAATAAAAATGAGGGCAACATATCAAAACTATTTCAAAATACATAATATTTTCTTCTTCCAGGGCAGCTGTGCACCCGCTGCCCTGAAGTTTCATATGATATACACTATAAACAGACCCCACGGCCTTGATCTAGCAGCAAACACCGAAGGTCTCGTGGTCCCTGGACTCTGACTCCAGAGGCTCCTGGGAAAGGAAAGAGCAAACAAGCGTATGCACATGTAGAAATTCCCAAAGCAGACTGCTAAGTCCTACCATTGCAGCTTCTGGGACTTTTGAGACCCTAGCTTCTGTCCCGTGAGCAGAAATGTCTATAGTGGCGCAGAAGTGCTAAAGATCTGTGATAGAAAATTGATTCAAGAATCATTGAGTGGCATCTGCCATTCAATCATATGAGGCGTTAGCACTCAAATTCAAGTGTAACGTCAATAAAGTCAGTCGGTGCTCTGTTTGCCAATGCAGTCCAAAAACGGCCAAAATGAAGAGTCCAGGGTAGCCAGCCAGTCGGTATGTTCAAGAGAATATTGAAGTATTTGAAGCTTTTCATTTTTAAGCTTGTCAAGAGCTACTCAGGAACCACAGGCAGCCATTTTAATTTTTAATTCATTTAATAAACATTGTGAGTCAGTAAAGTGTTACACATTGTGCTGGACTCCGTGCTTTAAGATCAGAAAAGGCCATTCATTTGGAAAACTGGAAGAATTATATTGTCCAAATCCTGCCTTAAGAAGTGTCAGGAATGGGGTGTAGCTCTGCAGAAGAGTATACAAAAGCAAGCCAGAAACTCTGGGTTCAATCCCAAGCACAGAAATAACAAGCAACAGTGACCCTAGCTGCTGGTAAATAAAAATTTTAGGGAGCCATTGTTTTGGATTGAGCTCCTGCACTGCAGTCCAACAAACGAAAGCAAACTGGAGACACTCAAGGTAAGATTCACCAAACCCAAGCTAAGTTGTTTAACCTTCAGGAAAATCAAGGAGAGAGGGAGGAGGGAGGAGGAGAGAGAGAGAGAGAGAGAGAGAGAGAGAGAGAGAGAGAGAGAGAGAGAGAGAGAGAGAGAGAGAGAACAAATAAATCTCTAAACAGGCCAGTTTTAGCCAGCAGGACAAGGAAGTCCCTTGCGTTTAGCCCTTACAAGGTATGTAACCCTAGGCTACCAACCTGCTTTTCGTATTGTGCTGTTTCCTGGTTGCTTCTCAAACTATCTTATAGAAAAACAGCCTGTCCTGCTCTGCAGAGCGAGGCGTCCCTCTATTTTTAGATGAGAAGTTGCCTTGTTCACAAACCGCGAGTAAAACCAACCTCATCATATAACTAAGTTTGCTGAAATTTTGTTTTCTGACACTATCTTAAAAGATAGCGTGCATATTAAAATCCACTGATTCGTACATTTAAAAAGGATTCACCCTGAATTGTATTTCAAAATTTTAAGAGCGGAAATATGAACGGTTAGCATTTTTTAAGAAGTTAAGAAAATAAGAGTGTAATTGAATGCTATTATTTTTTAACCAAAAAGATAGAAGCAGTAAAACTGATCGTTTTAATTAACAAAAAACAGAAACTGTTGTTAGCCTAAGTCACTACTAAAAGACAAAAAATTTTAAAGGCAGAAGATGAATGTCTCAATTTCAAAATATAAAACTAATTTCCAACTGTCCAGAAAAAATAAAATAAAATAAAATGATTGACAGATAAGAGAACAAAAAAGTAAGAAGGAAGGAAATCCTTTTTTCTGGGTTCTTGACCAGCTTTACTCTCTTATTTATTTGCTTATTTATTTATTTATTTATTATTTATTTATTTATTTTTTAGTACTGGGGATGGAATTCAGAGCCTCATCACATGCTAGCAAGTGCTCTATCAACGAGCTACATCCCCGACCCCTCACCTCCTTTTCTCTTAATTTTGAGACAAGTTCTCACTAAGTTATCCAGACTAGACTCCCACGTGCAGTTCTCCTGTCTCAGGTATGTGTGACCATGTCCAGCTTGGCCAGCTATTTTTAAAAGAAAATTATTTTCAAAATAAAGAATAATTTGGAGACAAATTATCTTTTAAAAAAAAACAAATCCTATTTAATAACTGCTGAAAATATTTCATTTTAAAAATATTGAATCTTTTGTTCCATTATTTAATAAATTTCAAAAAAACTATACAATTGTTTTTATGAATTACCAAGTTGTTATTTTATGAATTACTTCTAAATAACACACACACACACACACACACACACACACACACACACACACACACGAGTTCTCTCAGTTCTCTAGGTAAATCAAAATGCTTAGCAGGTTACCTAAAGTCCTTTTGGAATGTTAAAGAAAAATTTATGCATGACACTTGTTAATGACAGTAAGGGAGACTTTATTCAAGAGGGCCAGTAAAAGCCAGGCACCTTGGTTCAGGCCTGTAATCCCAGTACTGAGACAGGAAGATCACGGTTTCAGCCTCAGTAACTTAGTGAGACCCTGTTTCAAAATAGAAAAAGTTGGAGGTAGAATGCCCCTAGCTTCAATCTCTAGTACAAAAAGAAAAGAAGAAAAGAAAAAAGGCTAGTACAATGAGATTTTGTAGTATGGGAGAGAAATCAGGCATAAGTCCACATACAATAAGAAAAAGTAAAATGTATAGCTAAGTAGCAGGGGGCAGGTGTGGGTGGATAGAAAGTTATTTAGAAGAAACATCTGAGGAAAGGGGATGTTCTGGCTAAACCAACCTAATGGGATTCTTGCTGAAGGCAGAATAGGGTGACTAGATATTACCCGAGGGTGGCGGAGGATGAGGACTTTGATCGGATGTTAAGGATGGTTAGATGTTGTAGTGGGGGGGGAGCCTTTTATGCAGGAGAGGGAACAGAACTTGATTTAGGCCATCTGAGTACAATAATCTGGCTCCTGTGTAGCCATCCCCAGTATCACAAAAGAAAAGAAATGAAGAGCGAGCTCCTATCTTCATTAAGGCGCGCATCTCGAGAGCCACAGGGCACCAGAAATATGTAAAACCACAAGGTAGCCAGAGAGACCACAGAAATTGCAAATGACTTGTGTACCGACTTTTGAGAACCTCATAGAGGAGCTAGGAGGACCGCGAGGGGCTTCAGCTCACTCTGTTTCAGCTGGCCTATAGGATCAATAGCTCGCTGTTATTCTTTTGGGGGGTGGTACTGAGGACTGAACCCAAGGGCACTCTGACACTGAGTCCATCTACAACTCTTTTAGTATTTTAAACTCTATGCTAAGCAGCCCAGGCTGGTCTCAAACTACGGCTCTTCTTGCCTCAGCCTCCTGAGTCACTGGGATTACAGGTGTCATCACAGTGCCCTGGCTTCATTACTATCCTCTGAGCTCACTGGGCACGGTCTGGAGAAACACAGGAGACACTTAAGTTAAAATGTCTGGAATTCCTTAAGTAAGAATTTCCTTTCTCCATTTTCTACCATCCCAGCCTTCCTCTGTTTCCAATCAAGTACATGAAGAAACTGAGGCCCAGGGAAGTTGAGTCATTAAAGGACCTGGGGAAGCACCTGCTCAGGCTGAGAAAGGGACCCAGATAGTTTCGTGTCTGTCTCTACTCTTAATGCCAAGTTCAGAGTTTGGCCACAGACTAGACAGGACAGCAAATAGATGCTCTCAGAAGGACATGACTTTGTATTTTTCTCCAGTTGTTTTGGGTGTCGCTTGGCTGAGAAACAGAATTGGCTCTGATTTGGGCAGCAAACTGGATGTGAAGCAATGTTTCCTGACTCACCAGTCACCTCACTACACTTGGGAAGCAGCTCGTCTGCCCACAGGACAAGCTCCCGAGGAGAAAGTGAGCTGGGATCTGTCTGGGTGCTGAGGAGGGACATAGTTCTATCTTCCCTGTTTCCAGGGAATCGTCCCTCTCTTTGATAGTGGTACCCATCTCAGGGACTTTGGGAATCCCACTGGGTAACAAAAAACCATTTGCTCAAAAAATAAAAAATCTTGTCTTTATATTGAGAATGTCATGAAGGATTGACATTCCTGCTGGGGAGAGGACAGATACTGACATGAATTCATGTATTCACAGGAAGATGCCCTACACAGTGTCCAGCAGATATTGTCACATAAATACTATACGAAACGTGAAGACTTATACTTTATGTGTTAAATGTCATTTGCAGACTTCTCTGTTTGGGACTCCTTCCTATGGGGTCCAGTGTTGTACTATGTTTCTGCAAAATTCACATTTCTAACCTAATTGATGCTAGTATGGCTCCCTGGGGCACCAGTTTCTCTGGGGATTTGACAAGAGCTTCTGAGTTGTTTTTATAAAAGCCTACATTTTTTCAAATTGTTTGTTTCTGGTCCAACCCCACTTACTAGT
This sequence comes from Muscardinus avellanarius, assembly GCF_963383645.1. Classification (NCBI taxonomy): domain Eukaryota; kingdom Metazoa; phylum Chordata; class Mammalia; order Rodentia; family Gliridae; genus Muscardinus; species Muscardinus avellanarius. The sequence goes on from NC_137793.1 coordinate 102,496,284, forward strand.
ACACCTTTGGACCTCACATACCTCCAAAGAATACTCAGGAATGAGATAGCTACTTCAAGGTTGGGGGGCTTCGTTCTAAATTCCCCCACCTAGAGAATACCAACGTCAGTCTCAATATCCTCTGTGGGGAAGGGGGAGACCCCACCGAGCATGTATGTCACCATCACTGTGATCTATGTTATGAGACTATAATGCACCAATGAGAGAATAAAAATAAATCCCCCCACATAATAAAATTTCCCAACTATGAGGATGCTTGTGGGACACAATTACTGTATTTGTTCATTCTTAGTCTGACCTGAAATTGTCAAACTCGTCAGGGAGGCTGTATCCTGAGCTTCAACTCCTCCTGGCCTGCCAGCATGGACTGAGGGAGGATTGTCCGCTTCGGTTTCAGAGAGGAATCCACTGTCAGGATTGCTGTGTGTTTGTATGCGGGGATGCAGTGTAGCTCTGGCAGGCACTGCTGGCCAGCGCTCTTGGGGGAGCCTGTGGACTCCTGTACTGCGCTGCTGCCCTCATTCTGAAAGCCACCCACCAATGTGTGGGGGAAGGTGATGGAGCAGTGTTCAGGACACACTAGCAGATTCTCCACACACTTCTGGGTGTGGAGAGGTGGCCGGGCCCATGGAGGGATGCTACAGAAGGAGCTTTCCACCCAACCCTGACTCAACCCAATTCTTCTCTCATCAGCCTTGGTTCTAATCACAGAGCTCAGCCCATCGATCTCAAAGGAAAGGGCCCTTTGCCCTTGACTCTGTATGCCCATAGACTGGCAGTGCCAATGCCCACCCAGACAGAACCCAAAATCCATGAGTCCCCTAAATCCATGTTATAGTCTCCCTCCTGTGTCCAGATCGACTCACAGCGTGGGCACGCTGGGTCTTGGGTAGATGAAAGAAAGCAAACCAAGAACAAGACAGACAAAAAAATTTAAATGGGGAAAGGAGAAGGTAAACAAAGGAAAACCGTAGGGAGATTTTCTAATCTCCTGTTCAAGTCCAAAAAGTCTTTTTTTTTTAGCCAGTGCTGCTTCCCCACTCTGTCTAAGCCCCTGGGAAGTGCTGGAACTCTTCTTCCCTGGGCCCGCTCCCTTCACAGAGTCTGAGCATTTTTCCTGCTAAGATTGTGAATTTGTTGTAGATGGCTTCAAAATTCCACCTCCCATTGTTAGGATCCTAACCCCCTTTATGAATTTTAAGAAATATCTTTAGGAGGGGGGATAAGGGACAGTTTATCTACTCTCTTATTTTCTTTTAATTTTCTGAAATAAATAGATCTGTGGTTTCCAAAATTAACTATTAAGGCCAGTGGCACCATACTAGTAAGTATATTCTCAGCTACTCAGGAAGCTGAGGCAGGAGGATTTCAAGTTTGAGATCAGCCTAGGTAACTTAGTGAGACATTGCCTAAAAACAACAACAATAAAAAATTATTAAAAGGGCTGGGGATGTAGCTGAGTGGAACACCCCCAGGTTCAGTTCTGAGTACTGGAAAAAATTTTTTTCTTTTAAGTTAGCCCTTAGAACTTTAGTTTGTTTTGAGTTTAAGGCAGGCATTATATATCTGTTCATATTTTATCAGACTTATCTACCTGTCCTAGAATTGTTTAAATGCTTACCAAGGGAAAAAGATACTACTGAGGTTGATTAGTTCATCTAATCACATATTATCAAGACCATAATGTCTCCCCCTGGGAGTTGTAGGAAGTTGTTCTTTGTACAGTATCTCAAGTAGAAAAACCAAGTTCCAAATGAGCACGTTCAGCTTTGGGAAACCATATTATTTAATCTAGGTTCTCTTGTTTTCAAATAAAGTTATAAGTTTAAAAATAAAATACTCTGCATTCTAGGTTGTCAGGGAAATAGATTTCACGTTATTTTAATGCTCTTTTTCCCTCAATTCTAGGAACTTGCAATTTGAACAGTAACTTAAAGGCATTAAAAAAAAATACAAAACAAAACAGACCCAGAGAAATTAGTCTTCCCTGTAGGTCTGTAGAACCTGCTTTTTATAGAAGGTTTCTAATGATGAGCTGAAGAAATCTCCCTAGAGGATCTGTAAACATAAATTGTCCAGCATAACATCCCCCAGACATTGGTCAGTATGGTTGGCTCAAACAGGGTGAATGTGAGCGTATCTGACTGGACTGGCTGTTCATTATTTCTGATTCCTAATGGAAACTATCAAAAGTCAGTGCTCTCCCAGTGCTGGGAAGTTCTGATTTGGTTTGTTCTCTAGACAGTAACACACACAGAAAAAAACACTACTGCTCAATAGCAACCTTGAATAATTTATAATTTTGGTCTAGTTTCTTGAAAGGCTCCAGAGAAAAAGAGTGGCATTTCTTTTTGGGGGATTTTTCTCTGCTCTAAGAACTCAAACTAGAGCCTGCTTTGGTAAATAAATAAGCAGTTGTAGCCGTTTCATTCTTTAAATACTGGTAAAAACTACAGAACACTACAATTAAAGCATTAAAATTCTGATACATTCCTTTTTATCTTTTAATTTAAAGCTACAGATTACCCAATATTTTATGTTAAGTGTGTAATTAAAAAACGTAACTGAAAGTTCTGTACTGGGGTTAAAACTTGGGAACAGTCTAATTCTACATCCCCAGTCCTTTTTAGTTTTTATTTTGCTGAATAGAAATGATGGCTTTATGCCTATTAACTGCATAACCAATTTTATATTGCTTTTGAGTTGTGAAAAATGCCTGTGTGCCTATTTCTTAAAAACTGGACATCATGAATTCATGGAGCCACTGGCTCATATCAGACAGCTACTACAAATTGGAGTTCTCTTTGTTACAAAATACACTTAGAAGTGCCTGATACATCCATGTCATGCTTAGTTCAACAACAGCAACAACCAGATCATCCCAGTGTCTATGAAGCCCTCACCTGCAGCTTCTATATGACAAGGCCAAAAGACGAAAGATATTGAAAAAGAAAAATCAATGAGAACAGGAATTCAAAGGAGTAGTGTGTTCGGGCCTTTTCTTAGCCCTGTCTGTAAGAAGAGAACAGTATTAAATCCCAACCTCCCTCATAAAAGGGTATCTTTATGAAGGGGAGAGAAGCACCTCATTCCTAGTGCAAGTGTCATTTATTAGATGGAGAGGTAAGAAGAACAGAGGGGAGGGAGGAGGGTAAGGAAGTGATGGATGTGGATGTGCCGTGTATCACAGGGTGGTCCTCAAAGCCTCGCTGATGAGGGAACATGAGCAGAGCTCTCAAGTGACCCCGCAGTGACTGCTGATAGCTGGGACAGAAGGAGGGCTTGTTTTGTATTGTTTTGGTTTTGCCGTGGGAGTTGAAGCCAGACTTTCAGTGAGGACAGGAAACCCAAAGGCCTTTGATTGGAGCATGTTTAATATGTTCTCAGATGGAAAAGAGGCAAATGAGGCTGCGAAGTAAACAAAAGGGGAAGTGGCAGGAATTAGGGGGAGGAGGATGGAGCTGCGGTCACATGCCCCGTGCCACTATGGGGCCCAAGACTTGGATCATGCCTGAAACGGAAGGAGGGGGAACAAGGGAAAGTCTGAAATAGATGTGAAATTATAGTTTTGACTTAGACTGAACTGTCCTTGTCTTTTAGTAACTCAAAGTGAGCCTTAAATACCCCAAATGATTACCAAGTTATGCGGTATATCTGAGAGGTTATATAGAGAGCAGGAAGGAGTTAACCTTTCACCGTTTGTACCCCAAAGATTTCATTCCTTTCAATAAATTTGTTAATTCTTAAATGAATCAAAAACTTTACAACCCATGCGTGAACTTTAATTTAGTGAATTGTTTTACATATAATAGACACTCTAAGTATTTGCTGTTAACTGTCAAGGAGGCTAATTAGCCATTTGGGAGAATAAAAAAAAAAAATCAGTGCTCAGATAAGAGAGAGCTGAGAGGTAGGACCTAACCTTCCAAATTGTATGATTCAAAATTTGAGGTTGTAGATTTACACATGGCCTCCTGATCTCTATTCAGTGTTACCTACAAATAACTTACTCCATGCTCATTAAGTAGAGTCAATAAACAAAACAGTCTATAGCATAGAAACTGTTGCTGTTTGCCATTTTAAATACACAATGTGGAATCCAGGAAATACAACAGCTGCTTATTATAAAATGAAATAAATAAAACAGAAATGAAATAACATGCAGAAGGAATACTTTTTAAAATAAATCACTAAATTGGTTATCCCCATTTCCATTTTTGGCTAGCAAGATGAAAGCGTATTTCCCTTGCACATAGACATCTAGAGTCTGGCAGTTCAAAGAAGGCATGGCAGTTCAAAGGTCACTGCGAGCTGGACTCTACCTATGGAACTGGTCTGACCCATCATATCTACACCTTAGACACCAGGAAAGAAAGAATAGAAAGAAAGAGAAAGAAAGAAAAGAAAAGAAAGAATTCTGAAGGATACTTCTATTAAATCCTCACACAATGTCTGTTTGCAAAAACTAGCTGCAAGGGAGGCCAGGAACTTGAGTGCTATATTTCCATGAGGTGGGGGAGAATGAATGGAAGACACAGACGACTAGCCATTTCTGCCTCACCTTGTTTCTGTTAAAGATCTATTCATGGAGTTAGGTTGGTGCTTTTTGTCAAGAAGAGTTACTCCATTTCTTATTTCTCATTCCAAGTTGGTGCGTTTACAGCTCTACTTGCTAGTTATGCCATGCTTCTGACGAAAAGCTAATTCCACCAGCTCTAAACATAAATGTTAAGCTATATAACTTGTTGATATCCTCTCTTTTCACCCCTCCACCCCAGATTAATTAGTTGCACCATTCTGATTCATTTGTTTCCTATGGACAAATCATTAATAAATGGATTCAGCAAACTTGTGCTGGAACGTGTACACTATGGTGCGGGGTAAGGGTTGGCTTCAGGTCAGACTCACCTGACAAGAATAACACTTATATCTTGAGGCTGTTCTGAGGGTGAAGATGGTAACATGAGAAGTGCCCATATGGCCCTGTATGCTCATAATCATTATTCCATAATTCTCTCTTTTTCCTGGGACACCTGGTATTTGCCAGGTACCTTACTGGGCATCATGCGAAATGATGAAGAAGACATACAAGAAGCTTGTGATGTGATAAAGGTTTTTAACAAAAACTAGAAATGGGCCCTGCAGAGTAGGAGAGGGCTTACATACGTGCAGCATGAAAATAATGATACCTCCCTCCACCAACATCAAAATGCCATTGTCGTCCAGAAAGTGGAACGACTTAGTCTATTAAGAATTGTGTGTTTAGTGCTATTTGGTGACAACTACTGATATGTGGGCTACTACGTGGCAGGTAAGTAGAGGCACATGAAAGGCTTACAGTCGCCTGATTGATACATATTTCTGAGAAGTGATAGAGAAATATCTAAATGGTGCTTGTTGGTTGCCTTGTGAACATCACATCTTACTTTAGACTAGAATAGAAAACTAAAACAACAACCCGGGCATGGTGGCACACGCTTGTAATCCCAGTGCTTCGGAGGCTGAGACAGGAGGATCACACAGGTTCAAAGCCAGCCTCAGCTACTTAGTGAGGCTCTCAGCAACCTAGTGAGACCCTGTTTCCAAATAAAATAGAAAATAGGTCTGGGAGTGTAGCTCGGAGGTGGAAAAGCCCCACAAAAATAAAATAAAATAAAACTAAAACTAATTGATAATCAAAAGCAAAAATTCAGACAAAGTCACTCTACATCTTTGGGTCCTCAAAGCATAAGGCAATAGCAGTAAAGCATGATTTGGTTTCCACTGCGTTCAGTGTAGAGATGGATGTCAATGATCATGCCTGAGATGTGAAGATGAACAAGATGGTATTTGTCCTTTCAGAGTGTAGCTCAGCGGGGGCAAAGATGGATGAACAAATACTTCCACTCTTGTGCAATTCATGCTACAAAAAGGGAGATGACCCAGGGCACTTACTATATGAGTTTGTGGGATGGACAGCAGATCTAGGTTTGCAGGTCAATGGAAGCTGCCTGAAGGAAGCGAGGTCTGGAGGATGAGGAGAGGTTAACTTGGTGAGGGACAGTTCAGTACAAATGGTATGTCCACAGGTCATGATTTGTTAAAGAATAGAGAGGATTCACTGTGGTTGAGGAGGAATGTGAAGGATGAAATCTACTAGGGCCTGATCTTACTTCATGGCATAGGCCCACCCAGGGAAGAAACTGCTCCCCCTGTGATTCAGATCATAGGCTTCTCCTGATTTTCTAGAAAAGTTAGAGAAAAAATGCTAATATATATATATTAAGCTGGGCATGGTGACACCTGCTTATCATTCCAGTACTTGGGAGACTTAGACAGGAGGATCATAGGCTCACAGGCTGAAGGACAACCTCAGCGACCTAATGAGACCCTCCCTCAGCAACTCAGCAAAGCTCTTTTTCAATAATAAAAAATAAAAAGATCTGGGGGGTTAACGGGGAGGAAGAATGTCTCTGGGTTCTATCCCCAGTGCCAATGAAAATATTTTTATAAAAATCTGAGGAATTTCTAGGTGTGGTGGCACATGCTTGTGATCCCAGTACTTGGGAGGCTGAGACAAGAGGATCACCGGTTCCTGGCCAGCTTCAGCTACTTAGTTAAGCCTTCTGCAACTTAGTGAGACCCTATCCAAATTAAAGAATAAAAAAGAGGACTGGGGCTGTAGCTCAGAGGTAAAATACTCCTGGGTTCAATCCCCAGTACTGTAAAAAGAAAAATCTGGGGAATTGCTATAAAGTGATTGTGTTAGATTTCTATTATTGTAACAAAATACATGAGATAACTGACTTAAAGAGAGAAAAGGTTCCCCAGTACCAATAGGACCAAAAAACAAACCCCCAAACAAGCTAAGAACAGAGAGAAAGAAAGAGAAAAAAAGAAAGCAAGAGAGGGAGAAAGAATTTAACTTTGTAAAATTCCATCATTTTCTCATTGTACTTCATTTTGATTGTCAAGAAGAGGAAATATTACAGCAGAAAGGGGAACTGATGTCACAACTGATGCTCTGTCCTTCCTGCCTTCTTACTTTGGGGTAGTCTCTTGGACTTCGTATGCTGAGCGATCAGTTTACTGCAGCAGCTAGCCGGCTAGTCCAATCACATTGTACTGTGAAACTTTCATTTATCAGGCATCGAGTTTTGGATGTGATCGCGACAACAGATCACTTCCTGGATGGAACTGTGTACACTGTGCTATACGTTACCATATTTTAGTGATCATATTAAAACTCGGATGGTGTGAAAGCGGCTTAGTGTCCATCTCTTGCTAATTCTCAGGAACCAAGAGGAGATTTTTGGATGAAAGCTTTCAAAATCAGGTTCAAAATCAGTTCAAGGGCAGAATAAAAGAATTGTGGCCACTTGTCACGAGGCAAGAGGCTTGAAGGTTATACAGTGTCGCAGGTAGAATATTCAAATGTCATGAGAAGTCTTAATTCCTATGAAAGAGTTGAGAGAAATCGTTACGGAATCCTCAGTGATGGAAGAGGAGGCTTGAATTATTCTCAAAAATTTTAGTAGTAAAGACTTTAGAAAAGAAAGCATTAGTAAAATGGTCATCTTGGATAATGAAATAAACCAGCAAGGATAATTTAGGACTAAAGCATTTTGAGGTATGTATTTGAAGAGTTTTATAATTCTTGGATTTAAAGAAAAACTAAAAGAACAGATTGCTTTATTCTGATGAAAAGTCCATCAGGAAAATGAAAATTATTTTTCTAACAGAGTACTTATTAAGAAAACAACTTTATAGAGAAGCATCAAGTTCTCAATTTGCTATGCACTGCAACACAATTTCCAGTGACCTACTTTAGTGGGAGTATGGATGTTTTAACATTTTCCCCCCTGGGCTTCTTACGCCTTTTATGATACCACTATCTCCTAGCTTCTACTTCTAAACCTCCAATAATGTACCCTAAAAATACTTTCAAATGCCAAAAGGAAAGTAGAGACAGAAATTGAGAGAATTGTAGCATTAACTGCAAGGGATGAGAATAATACATGAAACAAGACAAGTCAGCCACTTAAAGAGTACAGGAGAAACCAGTGAATTACTTTGCCACGCCACAGGCAAAGGACATGCAGAAAATGTGGACAGTTGATCAACAATAATGTAATGTGGCATAGAAGTTTAAAGATGTACACGGATTCCAATTTAATGTTGAGACTAGGACTTATAAAATCCTGCATTGCCGAGTAGTAATATTTAATTAAATCAATTTCTTGTAATTAGTGAGGCTAGTAATTAGAGGTGACTAATATTTGGGGAGAAATGCAATTGTTCATATGCCTAGAGCTTATGCAGTGGGTTTTTTTTTTTTCTTCAAACCTTAGTATAGATACAATTTGCTGGGATGTTTGTCAAAAATGTAGATTTCTAGGCCCTCTTCCCAGTGAGTCTGACTTAGCAGTTCTGGGGCAGGAGTTCTCAAACTTGTCGCTACTGATATTTTGGGTGGCTGTGTGTGTGTGTGTGTGTGTGTGTGTGTGTGTGTGTGTTTGGTGGGAGACCTTCCTGTATACTGCAGGAGGTTTAGAGACATTTCAGGTCCCTTTTCCTAGTTGTGTTTCCAGGCATGGCCAAATGTACCTTGTGACCAAAATAACTCTCCTTCTTTGAAAATTTGCAGTCTAAGGTAGAGCCTACAGACATGTATATCTAGTAAGATTATTCTAGGTGATTTCTAACAAATGTGGTCAGTGGACCACACTTGGGAGGCACTGAAGACTAAATGTGTTCCCCCTCAAATTTATACACTGAAGTCCTAATTCCCAGTGCCTCCAAATGTGACCTCAGTTGGAAACAGGAGGTAACAGAGTTAGTTAAAATGAAGCTGGGGAAATTTGGACTACAGATATGCACACTGGGAAAATACCACGAAGAGATTGGAGTTATGCTGCCGCAAGCCAAGAAATTATCAGAAGCTCAGAAAACGTCCTGGAACAGATCTTTCTCTAGTGTTTTCAGAGGGAGTAAAACCTCCCAATGCCTTGATCTCAGACGTAGGTAGCCATGAGACAACTAATTTCAACTGTTTAAGAGACTTCTAATATAAGAGTATTTGGAGCAACAATTTTTTTCTAGTGTTGGGGATCAAACCCTAGGGCCTGGTACATGCTAGGTATGCGCTCTACCATTAAGCTATGTCCCCAAGCCTGACATCAAAATCTTGTAACATGATTTGTTACTTTAAAATACTTAAATAACTTAAGTTCTGTTTCTAAGTTTTACCAGTAGCATGAAAAGACAAATACAATGCATACATTATGCTATTTTTCATAAAAAGGACAATGAGTAAAGGCAAAATGCATGGACTCTGATCACACTGTAGCTTTAAGAAAAGTGTTGACTGTTTCAGGTCACAAAGGCACTATTTAGAGTACAGCTAGTAGGACCATGTGTCCAGCAGGCCACACAGTCATGTGCCTTACCAAAGTGGGTAATTCATATCCTCTCAGTGCAAGGATGAAACCATGGTATTAAAAACGCTCAAAAAGTATGTTTCCTAAAAGTTTCATTTGCAATAAAAATGAACACTGATGTCAGTTAACAATCAGTAAGAAAAGACAAGAGCTCAGTGGCAATGTTAATCATTTTCTCCTTAAGAAATACATAAACATCACACTAATAGACATTTTGTTCCCGTTTCCTCCTCCAACTGGGAAGAAAAAAAAAAAAAAAAGGAAACAAGTCTTCTCGCTTCAAGATTTTATAATAAAAAGTTGCAAAAGCTTCTATTGCAGGTGAAGGCCTTACATTTGTTTCCTGACCACCCAGCATAAATTAATGATGGCACGGAGCACTGACAAAGAGCTCCCAGAAATGTCTACAAATTAAGCTGAGTGATCAGATTCAAACAAGGTTACGTCTAGACTGCATCTAGATGCCCTCCACAAGTCAGCATAAGCTAACAGGACATTAACCTGGTAGCCTTCGCCAAACTCTAATTTGGATATAATTTGTGCGCATATTTGTATGCAATCTCACCAATCCCCTCTCCTTCAATTAAGGAAACTTTCCCAAGTGCCCTTCAGAGTTAAAAGTGGCAGCCAGGGCCCGGTTTAAATCCCATTTCACCTTAACAGATCTGCCTCCAGGGGACAGGTGGTGGGGTGGGTAATTAAGCAAGGCTCCAGGTCTAAACGGACCCAGGAGGTTAGGATAGGGACTCCCAATTCTCGAGGCTATTTTCTTTTTCCATTGGACGGCAAGACCTAGTCTTCCAGGGGATAAAAAGTAAAAGTAAGCAGGTTTTCCTGACAACAATGATAGTATTCTGTCTCTCCACGCCTTTATTCCCAATTACTGAATCCTCTCCTCTAAACTAGCCTAAATGAGGGGTTCGTGAACCCCTCCTTTCAGAGTGCCTCTCTTCTTCCACACATACTCCACACACCGCTGCCCCAGAGGCCAGGGCTGATTGATGCCCGACTACCGCTAAGGTCCACTGCGGGCAGCTCCAGGGAAGTCAGCTGGACGCCCAGAAATCGAGTCGCCCATGTCTGATCTCTCGGGCTATTGTGCTTCTCAGGGGCGGTGGAAGGGAACCAGTTCCGGGACAATCCAGAAGGGGCGAAGAGAGGGTGCAGGGCAAGCGAGGGAGGGAACAGGCGAGGCGATAAGTAAAAGGAGGAGCGGCCGCAGCGCCACCTCCCTCCCCAGGATCACCTTGCGCTGACCTAGTTGAGCCGCGAAGGAAGGAACCTCGGCCGGAGAAGAAAGAGGGCGGGGCGGGCGGGGGCGGGGCGAGGGCGGGGCCGCGAGCGGGCGCTTTCCGGAGCTCGCCTGTGATTGGCGGAGGGCTTCGAGCCGGAAGCGGGCTGGGAGGCGTTGGCGGCGGCGGCGGCGGCGCACGTGGTGACGTGCGAGGGGGTGCGGCGCGCGCGGGCGGCGGCGGCAGAGTCTCCGCGGCGCGCGTGGCGGTCGGTCGCTCGGAGCTGCTGGGCGCGCTTTCTCCGCTCGCTTCCCCGGCGCGGCTGCGGCACCGAGCGCGCGTTGTGGCGAGTCCTGCGCGGCGCCGCTCCCTCCTCGTCGCCCCGCTCCGCCGCCGGCCGCCGCCTCGAGGCGCTTTCCGTTGGCCGGTGCCCTCCGCTTCCTGCCGCTCCCCATCGAAGCTCCGGAGATGAGTTTTTCCATCTCTTCAGAGATGAACCAGGTAACGGGCGCTGACCCTGCGGGCGGCGGAGGAGGGGCCGGGCGAGGCCGGGCGAGGCCGGGCTCGGAGGCGCGGGGATGGCGCGGGAGGATGGCGGGAGGCGCGGAGAGAAGCCCGCGGCGCCGCCTCCCGGGCTGCCGGGTGCGGCGGCGGCGGCGGCGGGCTCCTGGGCTGGGGAGCGCGGGGTCGGGAGCCGCCGGGGCGCGGGAAGGAGCGGGGACCCGGCGGAAGGGGGCGCGGGAGCCCGGGGCGCGCTGTCAGGACGGAGCCCAGCGCGGGGTCTGGGGCGGCCCCGGGACGCGGCCCGGGCCCCGCGCGCGTGCGCCGAGGGCCGGCCCGGGCATCCCTGGCCCCCGGCCTGGGTGGCCCCGGGTCCGCGATCGCCGTGGGCCGCGGGGTCCTTTGTTCCCGCTCCACGTTGCCCGCTTTTCTTGCCAAGCGCGGGGAGAAGGGGGCGGGAGGAGCGAGGGAGCGGCTGCCCTGACGTGTCGGCGCTGAGTGACTGCGGGGCCGGCCAATCCCGGCCGGGGGTGTGCGGGCGCCGGGCCGCGCGGGAGGGAGGCCTGGCGGGGCGGCCGGTGCCGCGGGGCGCTGGTCTCTCTCCCACCGGAGGGGGGGGCGCTGTCTTCCTAGCCTTATAGGCTTTTTACAGAGGTCTCTTGATAAGCTCTTGATAAGACACCAGGCTGTAGACTGAAGGACGAACGAAGGGAAATTTGAACCACAAAATGCTTTGCAAGTATATTTGCTTCCCCACAATGTTTAGTAGTAGAAAGATAATTCGAGACCGCCAAGGTTTCCAATGAGAAGTCATCAGATATCCTAAAGAGCGTGTTTTTGTTTCCTAATGTTGTCAGTTGGAGGTAAGGACACCTTGACATCAAATTGCTTTTTGAGTTCTTGTGGGTTGTGATCTTCTGATTGGTAATGTATGGTAACTCCGGAAACCTAGTACCACTATTCTTAACGTTTGAACAAGTGCACATGGGCTAGACCAACGCGGCCATATTTCTTTTAATAATCCTAGCACCAGTGTTTATATAGCGAAAATACTGATGAATAGTTTTATGCCAAATTCTTCTGAAACTTGTCTTAAAAATGCTAAAGAGCATTGTACTTGCAAATATGGACGAAAAGTAAATACTGACTTGAGAGTTGGATCGAGACTAGTATCATTTAATGCCACCTGGCAAGCTGCTTATCAGATGTCTATAATTTGGTAGGGTAAATTGTACATCCCTGACCAGAGGGAGGTCTGGGATAGCTTTGCAGTGAATTTTCTTAAAAGATGAAGTCTTTAGTTAATATATATTAATTCCTATAGCTGTTGTCTTAATTCCTAGTTTTTTTTTTTTTTTTTCCTCTCCTTTTCCTGGGACAAAGCATTTTAGACTAGTTTTAAATTAGTGTCTTTCGCCGCCACACTTGCCTTTAAAAGGTGTGGCTCTTTTTTACTTGGTGAATCTTTCAGATGATAGTTCAGTGTGGTTTTGCAAATGTTTTTTAAGTGTTTCCCTGTTAGAGAAGCACTTGATACTAAGAAATCATTGCTACTAAGATGAAGAACACCTAAAAATTATTTTACTAACTTTTTAGCAGTATGATTGTATAGTCAAATTAAATCCTGCAGGTAGGGCGTCTAAAAGGTTGGGGATCCTCCCACCTTGTGTTGTGCTAGAGGGTGTAAGTTGAAGTACTGGTGATTTCTGGGGTTTTGTGAGAACCACAGAAAGTACATGCATATCTTTAATGTCAGTTACCACCTTGTAAATGTCTCTAAACCTAGGTCGGTATTCTTACACTTTTAAAAACAACGTGGATGCCCATCAGGTCCTCAGCATTAGTATGTCCCAGACTGAACAACTCCTTTCCTTCCCATTTTTCTCTGTGCAGCAGACTAAGAACAGTTCTGTGTTTTGCTTCCTGAACTCTTAAATGTTTTATTGATTTTGGTAATGATGACACAAACGTTAAAGCTAAAAACCTTAAGTCCTCACAGCCTTAGTTAAGAACTAAGCATGGTGTACTTACTTGCTATCTGTCCACATCTTACCCATTTCCAGACGCTGTCCCCGACTTTTCTTCCAGATACACTATGCTTACCTGCTTAAGTCTTCCGTCTGGTCTCTTAGCATTGATTAGACCGTAGAACTGACCTCTTTCTTCCTCTCTCACCATTTGCATATGCATCCTGTAATCCACAATCTCTTGAAACCAAAATAGCTAGTTTCTGGAATATATGTGCAGTCATACCTTCGTTTCCTGTTTGTTGGAACTCCTTTCACTTGGCTGGTTTGTAAAGGGTTCAAGGCTGGGGAACTGAGTCAACTCCATTGTGTTATAAATATTCCATTCCGGTTTGTGCCTGCCCATATGGTTGGTGCCACAAATGTTTGTGTTATAATCAAAGATTTAAAAAACTGTGAAGTTAAAAGTTTTGATAATGGATGGCCATAGTGGTTTTAGAGGGCACATTGGGAAGCTTTATCTTCTGGGTTTTTTTTGTTTGTTTGTTTGTTTTGTTTGCGGTACTGGGGATGGAACCCAGGGGCATTCTACCTCTGAGCTACACCCCAGTTTTATTTTATTTTATTTACTTATTTATTTTTTGCTGTACTGGGGATGGAACCCAGGAGCATGCTTCCCCTGAGCTACAGTCCCAGTCCTATTTTTATTCTTTATTTTGAAACTGTCTCACTGAGTTGCAAAAGACCTCACTAAGTAGCTGAGGCTGGCCATGAACCCAAATCCTCCTGTTTCAGCCTCCCAAATGCTGGAATTACAGGTAGAGTGTTTGAGTAGCATGCATGAGGGCTAGGATTCAATCTCCAGCACTGTAAAAAAAAAAAAAAAAACAACAAAAGAACCGCTGGCTTACTTTGTAGTTGACTGCTAAAAAAGAAAAATGCCTTGAACATTTAAGAATGCTTTGAGTGGTAAGTTTACTCTTGCTTTTACACAACTCTTTAAGTTCTGTTGAATTGTATTTCTAAGTTGTGGTAACTTGTGAAATTACAAGTGTTAACTAAAGCAGCTTAATTATTCATTTATGAATCTTTTCTCTCTTATTTCTTACAGTGGCCATCCTAAGGAACTGTAACACATTTATTGTAATGTGTTTGACCCGGTTTTAATTTAATTTTGCAAATAGTTGACAGCATAAGTTTTTTTTTGTTTTTTTTTGTGGGTTTTAATTTGTTTTGTTTTGTTTTGTTTTTTGGTGGTACTGGGGATGGAACCCTTCTACCTCCGGGCTACACTCCCAGACATCTATTTTTTTTATATTTTTATTTGGAAACAGGGTCTCTTAAGCCAGCAAGGCTGGCTTCAAACCTGTGCAATCCTCCTGTCTCCACCTCCTAAGCGTAGGGATTACAAGCATGTGTTACCACACCTGGCTGACAGCATAAGTTTTATGCAGTTGTATGACTCAAGGAAACTTGATCTTTTGGTTTGGCTTTTAAAAAAAAATTCTCCAAAAATTTAATTTCACAAGTTACTACTTTTGAATTTCATAATCCAAATAAGCTCTATCTATGGCTTTGGGATAGTTTAAAATTCTTGATTTGCCCAAGCTTACTTTAATGAAAGTGAACATGAGTCTTGAAAAACAAATTTGCATTAATATAAATGTGTAGTCAAATCAAACCCTGCAGGTAGGACTTTGACCATCTTTTAAAGTCAGGAGTTGTGCTGATCAGTACAGCTGGTTAAAGAGATGATATTCATGTTAAAGTCTTGTTACAAAAAGTTAAGTACTAAATATATTGGGAATTCACTATTGCAGATTTATATGCCAAGAGTTGCTCCAAAAAATTCTTAATTTTTTGCTAAAGGACTGCAGTAATTTTAGCCATTTACTTATTTTTCAAAATAAGTTTGAGGAAGAACATTCAATTGTCAAGTAATAAATGCGTGCCACTTTTATTCTCGATTAGGGCAAGAATTTTCAACTACATACTAAATAAAACTGATCAAAGTTTAACGTATTTATAAATGTCCATATTATAGTATTTTGGCTTTTCAAAGGACACGTTTTAATGATTAATAATTTGCAAATGAGCTTCCCATCTCTTCACCCATGTTTCAAGAACTGCTTATAAAACTGAAGTGAGGAGTTGCTCACTTGTTTGTGAGTTGGCCACCCAGTGTATACTACATATGCAAAGAATTTTTAGTTTGAGCCATGTCTTGGCTGAAAATGTTTGAAGATTTCTTTAAGATAATCTATTCTCTTTGTGTGTACTTAGAAAACATTTAACTAAAAAACTAGTTTCTTAATCCCTGATTAACCAACCTAGATGAAAGTGTAAAGCAGAAGAAATCAACATTATGTAATAGTGTGATGGTACACAGTTTGATGAAGAAGCAAGCACTGACAATAATCCTGACTTTAGTTGTTGAAAGACTTGAGTTCCTTGAAATGAAAAATAAGTTATGGAGAAGTCAGTTAGGGGCTATGGCATTCAGCTTTCTTACAGATTTTTCATGAGTTAAGCCCAACACAGTAGGTTTGTTGAATTGGAACTGGGCTGGCCTGGGGAGAATGGTTATAATCTAATTGTTAGATTTAGAATTGTGGGCTTGATTGATATATAAAGCAAATCAAGGTAATCTTAAGATGTCCATTTTTAAAAAAAGTTTACATGTATGTCACATAACTTACTTCTGGTTCTTTGAATTGGACAGTGGTATAATAGCAGTACAGGTGATTTTTTTTTTTAAGTACCATATGAATTTGACACTAATAATTGATGAAGTGAAAATCAGGGGGAAGAATAAGTAGGAGGACTGATTTCCTTGACAACTTGATTTGGCCCAAAATTATTCCTTTGGAGTTTATTATTGTATATGGGAAAAGTGCTTACCTTTATGTTCAAGTGTTAGGCTAGTACTGGTGGGGAGAGGCAGGACGGGGACAAATGACAAGGCAGAAGCTTTGCCTTCATAGCTTCAATCAAGAAAAAATAAGCAGGTACATAGAAGGAGAGCACAAAACAGATGACCTGGAAGATCATAAACATCTTTCAGAGTGGGTTCTATATGCTAGATAATAGGGAGAAACTACTTTCCAGTTGTGAGAATTTGTCAGAGATTGTATGGCCGCTGTAAGATTCATCTGTTAAAGGTTGGATTAAGGATTTATATTTGTTCTTTAATTCTTAGTCTTGTATACCACACTTAAACAGTAAGTCATTTGGCTCCTGCCTTCCAGGGAAGGATATTTTTTTTTTCCAAAGATACCCGGCTAGTTGCAAGTAAAGCGAAAGGTTTATATGTGATTTTATTTGTATAAGCTTATTTATGTAGTATAAATATTTTTGCCTTTTATCTAAAAAATCTTCAATATTAGGACTTATTTTGTAAGACTACAAATCTACTGATCTACCTAGATGAGTGAAAAATTTTGATCACTGGATATCTAACTTAAATTTGTCATTGTTACAGATTATGATGTATCTTTATCACAGAAGAAATTCGTGTCTATAGCTTTTAAGGACTTGATTACATCATTTCAAGCCTGATAGTTTTGGAACCACCATTAGAGCTTAAGACACATCTGCCTTTACTTCAACCACCTGTCTTCATACCTTGACGAAGTGCTTCATATCAACACTCCTTTATCTTTGAGTCATCTGGGTTCCCAGTAATATATTTCTCATCATTATAGCAGGTAAGTGAATATTCAGTTCACAGTCCAGCATTAAAGCGCAAGGTTAGGACTATGTAGCTCAGTGGCAGAGAGCACTTATCTAACATGTGTGAGGTCCTGTCTTCAATCTCATTGCAATACACACACAGTGTTTTTCTGAAGACTTAGCTGAGTATAGTAACAGCCTTTCATAATGTTTAAAAAGGCAGATGAGTAAGTAATTATTTAAATATAAACAGGAGAAGCATTTATTTTTCCTATCTGTAAATTATTTTGACTTCATACTGGAATCTCTCCATTACTGCTTTTTTCTGTGGTATGTATAAAAATTGCCTTTTATTCAGAATGATTTAGTAAGACATCTTTTTAATGATGTGTTTTGTATGGTCATTTGTTTACAAGTAAAGGTGAAATGCAATTTTTTTTGTGTGTGTGTGGTGCTGGTGATTGAACCCAGAGACAGTCTACCTTCGACCTATACCCCCAGCCTGATTTTTTATTTTATTTTATTTATTTATTTTTGTGATACTAGGGATTGAACCCAGGGTCATTCTACCTTTGAGCTACACCCCCAGTCCTGTTTTTTATTGTTTATGTTGAGACAGAGTCTCACTAAGTTGCAGAAGGCCTCACTAAGTAGCTGAGACTGGCTACAAACCTGCAATCCTTCTGTCTCAGTCTCCCAAGTACTAGGATTACAAGCATGCTCCACCACACCCAGCTACTATTCTTTATTTTGAAACAGGGTCTCACTAAGTTGGAGAGGGCCTCACTAAGTAGCTGAGGCTGGCTGTGAACTGGGATCCTCCTGTCTCAGCCTCCCAAGTACTGGAAATGCAAAAATTGTTTTAGAACTTGTTTCTAGCCAGGCATGGTGGCACATGCTTATAATCCTAGTACTTGGGTGGCTGAGACAAGATGTTTGTGGCCAGCCTCAGCTACTGAGTGAGGTCCTCTGCAACTTAGACCCTGTTTCAAAATAAAGAATAAAAAATAGGACTGGGGGTGTAGCTAGAAAGTAAAATTTCCCTAAGTTCGATCCCTAGCAGTGCCCCCCCCAAAAAAAATATATTATGTAATCTTGAAACTTCATGATTTAGAATATTTGTTAAGTTCATCCCTTAAAGCTTCCCTACCTAATATGTGAAAAACATTGGTAAAAATCATTTACCAGACTTTTAAGTGTGTGTTTTAGGCAAGTTAGGAAGAAGTTAGATAATTTTTCCACATTTAAATCTTGATTATATGTATAATTTTGAGGAGTAGAGTCAAATTAAGGACCCTTCAGGGAAACTGAGAGTATAGGATTGGGAGAATTTATTTTGTTCTCATTTAAGAGTAGGAACATTAGTCCGCATGCAGGGTTATCTGTGTGTGATGGCTTCTTCACATCCTTCCAGGCGTTTTACGATGCTTGCTGTATGAGTTTGGGCGGATGAAGTTTCATTTCCTTCCTTGGGAATGAATATGCTAATATCTAATATATAGGCATGAAAGTCTGGCTTAAGTTACTGAGATCCCACTATTTTATGAATCCTTAAAGAGCCCTCTGAACAAAGTGTGGGGGTGCGGAGACTTGAACATTCAGCACCAGTATTGTTTCAGCCAGTTTTATGTGTTGTTAGGATAGAATTTGAGAATAAAGGTCCTATGTTATTCTTTAAGGTAGAATTTTTTAAGAACATTGTTTGCAAGCAAAATAACTTAGTTCTCTTTCTGGTATTTAGCCAAATTTATAAGAAAAAATGATTCCCAATGGATATCTCATGTTTGAAGATGAAAATTTCATTGAGTCTTCTGTTGCCAAATTAAATGCCCTGAGGAAAAGTGGCCAGTTCTGTGATGTTCGACTTCAGGTATTTAAAACTTTACGGAATCAATCTTTTATCACTAAAAAGATCATTTACTAAAAGCTGTCAATTCTTGGATTTGTTCCTCTCCTCCATAGAAATGGCTTTTAAAAAGAATGCTTTACCTGGAAATCTAAGATAAAAGAGGCTGATGTAGTAATAAAGAGAAGTACATAGTCTACAAATACTTATATAATTTTAATTTTTTATAATTTCAGGTCTGTGGCCATGAGATGTTAGCACACAGAGCAGTACTGGCTTGCTGCAGTCCCTACTTATTTGAAATCTTTAATAGCGATAGTGATCCTCATGGGGTTTCTCATGTTAAATTTGATGATCTCAATCCAGAAGCTGTTGAAGTCTTGTTGAATTATGCCTACACTGCTCAGTAAGTACTTTAAACCATATCACTAGGAAATACCACCAGGAACTTTTAAGTCTTTCTAGATACAGTTATCTGGTATTAGCCCTTTCTGTCATAAATATAAAGAACCTTTTTCTTTTAATAGGTTGAAGGCTGATAAAGAATTAGTGAAAGATGTTTATTCTGCAGCAAAAAAGCTAAAGATGGACCGAGTAAAGCAGGTAGAGTATCAGAAGTAATGTAAAAGGGTGACCATTGCTAGGGGATTTGTGTAATAAGAATACATAAGTTGTCATAAAACATTTTGTTAGTCTCAAGAACTTGAAAATGCCCTTCCACTCCCAAAACTGAACATGTAATGTAGCAAGATCACAGGAAGGTAATTTGGGCTAATCTTGCTCTTTTAACAATCTTCTGTGGCAAAGTAGGCATGTTATTTTTTTCTTCTACTTCTTTTTTTTTGAAAATTAATTAATTTATTTTGGTGGTATTGGGGTTCCTGGAAGCCCTTCAACCTCCGGGCTACACTCCCAGACCTATTTCATACTTTTTAAAATTTGGAAACAGGGTCTCCTAAGCCAGCATGGCTGGCTTTGAACCTGCGTGCTCCTGTCTCCACCTACCAAGCGCAGGGATTCCAAATGTGCGCCACCACGCCTGGCTTCTTTTACTTTTTTTTTTAATGATTTTTTTTCTCTCTAATTTTATTTCAAAATATATGTTTTCCTCCTTGAAAAACCAGTGCTTTTTCTGTGGGGATGAAAAATACCATTACAAAAATATTTATATAAAAAGGGCTACATCTAGTTTGGGGTGATATATTTTTATAATATTCATTAAGTGGCACTAATTACACTGTAACTATGAGGTAGCTAACATGAAACCACAGAACTTAAGTTTTGCCAGAGCTTAATGATCTTATTAGGCCTTTTAGGCTGAGCACATTTTCAAAAAAAAAAAAAAAAAAAAAAAAGGATGTTCACCCCAGAGTAAAGCCACTGAAATCTGGTAAGGAGTTGAAGTGTTATGTTGACCGTCTCTGGTAGCATGACTTAAAATGCTCATTTGCTTTTCCCAAGAGTTAATCACATAAATTATATCCTTGATTCTCTTTAAAAGGTGCTCTGTCTAGAATCTCCTGCACTTGAGGAGTGCTTAATTCATAAGGGGGGGGGGCATTTAATCTTCTAATGCAAGAAGTCAGTAAACTGCCATAGGCCAGCTTGCCTGTTTTTGTAAATCAGAACACAGCCATGTACATTCGTTTACATACAACCCATGGCTGCCTTCCAGCTGTAGTGACGGGATTGAGTAGTTGTGATATAGACTGTTTGGCCCACAAGCCTAATATTAGCTGGCCCTATTAGAAAAAGTAGTTTACTGGCCTTCCCTTCAGTGCCACTTCTGCTAAAAATTTTTAAGATTTATAGCACATACTCCAGAGTGTAGCATTCCAGGTTCTCCTTGCTGTAGTTTCATAGTGTTTTTTGCTCTAGCCAAAAAACACTATGAAACTTTGCAGCATCTTAGCTACTTCTATCTGCACTAAACATCAGTGTCATTCCCAGTTTAGAGAACTGCCTTTCATAGTTGAAAATATTTATCTGAGTATACATAGCATTTGAAATTGTTGTTCCGTTCCTTAAAAACGTAGACATTTGTGAGGGCATTCCTTGATGCTTAACATTTGGACATGTGTTGTTCCCACTGTTAGGTTTGTTTTATTAAGATAGTGATTTTTAATTTATCTTTATAGCTTCACATAGTTCTTACATATTGAACATTAAATATTTATTGAATAAAAAACAGGTAAATATTGGTACATGTATGTTTTCTTGCCAAGGTTTGTGGAGATTATTTACTATCTAGAATGGATGTTACCAGCTGCATCTCTTACCGAAATTTTGCAAGTTGTATGGGAGACTCTCGTTTGTTGAATAAGGTCGATGCTTATATTCAGGAGCATTTGTTACAAATTTCAGAAGAGGAGGAATTTCTTAAGCTTCCACGACTAAAGGTAAGGTAACAGTGGTTATGAAAACATGAATATATTGAAATTATTGTTATTCTTAGCAGCGTAGCACATACAACCCATGGCTGCCTAGTGGGTGTACCTACCTACCAATTTGTTTGCTTTCCTTGTTTTTGGTGACTATTTTCCTTGCAAATTAGAGTAAATGTGTGGAATGCAAGGTCTACCAACTTTATTATGTAATTGAGAATTAGGCTGAGAACTAGCATCTCAACACTGGTCTGTCTCTGTTGTTTCCCACCTCTAGTTGGAGGTAATGCTTGAAGACAACGTTTGCCTGCCCAGCAATGGCAAATTGTACACAAAGGTAATCAACTGGGTGCAGCGTAGCATCTGGGAGAGTGGAGACAGTCTGGAAGAGCTGATGGAAGAGGTTAGTTTTAAAGTAAATGGGATTCAACCGTTCTTAAAAGTTATTTTGCTATAACATGAAGGATTCCCATTCACTTTTATTTTGTAACCATGACCCTAAAGAATTTAAATTTTGCTATAGGTACCCCTAAGCTGAGAAACAGGGGGGGTGTCCAGGTGAGCTGAATGAACTGTTCAGTTTGGTCTTCTGCTTTTCTTTTTTTTTTTTTTTTTTTTCCTTGCTTATTATGTGCTGTTAACTTTCTTTAAAGTAGCATGTAATTTGCTTTAGAAATGGGAGGTGGTACTGAAATTTTCTGTAGATTCTTAATTTTTCTTCACAGGTTTTGCTTTAAATTTGACAAGTAGGTAAAGCTTCTAATGGTTGTTCCTCCCCATTGGTTTATCTCCCCATAGGTTTATTAACAAAACTAGGATACCCAAGACTGAAGAAACAAGAAGAAACCTCAAGTGTATTGACACGTAAAGAAGCAGCAGTCCTGCCCCAGTTCTCCTAAGAAAAATCCGCTGTGGGCAGAGAACGATGATGATTTAATGGTGTTTACTCCTTTACAGGATTCTTATCTCTAAAGCTTTGTGTTTTTCAATGGTGTTGTTCATGCATATAGTTTCTCACTTCACTTAGACTACTTTTTAAAAATTATACAAGGAAAACAAAATTGATGGAGAAATGATTGCAGTTAAAAATACTCAGGCGGAGTAGTGGAGTAACTTTGAGTTCATCACTCCACAGAAGCCTTTCAGAATCACTGGAGGCTTAGAAAATCTGTTCGACCTATAAAAACTCCGTTGTCATTAGTGCTAGCGAGGCTAACAGATGACCTTTCCGTTCTGTGATTTCCCACTTGAAAACCAGATGCATTTGCCATGTATTTGCGTCTGTGAAGGAAAATAACTACGGCCTGCATGAATTTTTCATTTGTTTTTTCTTTATCTGTTCTTCTTGACATTGCCCACAGGAGTGAAGTTTGTTTTATGCACATCAAACCAATTATCTTCAAGGTGTAAACTACTTAGGATTTTATTGTAAATATGTATATTCCTTAAGAGTTTATATATTGTACTGGTGCCTTTTTTTAATGTTATATAATAGAAGCTATGAGAAAATGAAGATTTCTTTCAAGCCAGTGAAGCCAAGGAGTCTTCAGTCAGTACTGGAAGATTTTGTATCTGGTTTGGTTTTTTTTTTGTTTTTGCTTTTTAAATTTTTACCGCCATGACATGTATTTTTCTTTACTTCGGAATCCTGCCAGAGTAAGATGTCAAGAAGCACACTGGAGGTTACCTTGAGGCCTTGTGTAATCTGCATACTAGCGGAGTAGCCATGGTGACAGTAGCCACATGGGTGTTCTGTTGCTGTTTTGCAGGTTCAAACCTTGTACTACTCAGCTGATCACAAGCTGCTTGATGGGAACCTACTAGATGGACAGGCTGAGGTGTTTGGCAGTGATGATGACCACATTCAGTTTGTGCAGGTACACAATGCACAGTCTGAGGTAACCTCAGGTTAAAATATGGAGAGTTTTATAGCATCCTTAAATTTTCCTTTAACAGAGGAAAGTGGACAAATTTATTGGTATAATTGGACAGAAACATTTCTGGGAGAAAACAAGCATATCCCAGAGTTACTAGAATTTTGCCACATGAAGTTAATTCAAGAAGTTAGTAAACCTTATTTAGATTCTTCTCTTATAAAGAGAGATTTACAAGTAGTGAAAAAGGGACAGCAAATGAAGCAGTATAGAAATTAGTTTTGGGTCAAACTGAAAAATAGTTGTTTGCAACAAGCATGACTAATAAGACCCAATTTAAAGACACAGAAGGAGTCATAAATTCTTGATGGCTATAAAAGGAGTTTTGGATGTTTCTGTAATTACTAATAAACTTAGAAGTGGTCGATCATATGTTACAACTTAATCTAGATTCTTCTTGAGCAAAAAAAATTAAAACATAGTTCCATTGTTGAGCCACTTGGCCTTTTATAAAATCCAATTTCATTTTCCCCTACATTTAGTGGGTGAGCATACATAAACTATTTTAGTTCATGGACAAGTAGCATATAGAAAACTATGCAGTTTTATTTATTTTTTGGGCAGTGCTTTGGGTGAAACCACCTTGCATGTACTAGGCACACACTACCAATGAGCCACATCCCTAGACCCATAAAGAACCTACATGAAGAAGAAAAGATTTCTTGTGTCCTTGAAACCTTCCTTTTATCCTTTCCCAGTCACTGCCCTACACTGCCTCATAGGCAGTCACTGTCCTAACTTCTAGCAAAGTAGTTTGCCTGTTTGAATCTGGACATGCATATATACTGTATATCCAGTTATGTAACTGGACATATAGTACGTATATTTGTAAATGATGAGCTGTGGAGTCAACCCAGATTAAGGGAGTGTTTCCTATAAGAATTAGTAAAGTACTACAAGCTGTGCACATATCATACCTCTGTAATCCCAGTATGTGGAAGATTGAGATGGGTGGATGAAGCCTCACCAACTTAGATCCTGTTTTTTCTTTTTTCTTATTTTAGAGAACCCTATTTCAAAATAAAAAGAGATGGAGGTAGAATGTCCCAAGTTTGAATCCCCAGGGTAAAAAAAAAAGAAGAAGAAGAAAAGAAAAGAAAGTAAATGGCAGATTCAGAAATAATGTATATGGTTATCAGATGTTAGCATTCTGGTGTCCTGTGATGCTAGTGGTGGAATATATTTCTAAAAGATATTTGGTTTTGAATTGGTTGAGAACTATGATCATTTTGTCTATTTTGAATAAACATATTCCAAGTTTTATTTTTATTTTTACAACACTTTTTTTGTATGTGGTACTTGGGGTGAAATCTAGTGGCCTCCTTCCAGGCAGGCTACACCCTCCAGAGCTTTTTTTTTTTTGAAACAGGGTCTCACTAAGTTGCTGAAAGCCTTGTTAAATTGCTGAGGCTGGCTTCGACCTGTGATCCTCCTGTCTCAGCCCTCCCAAGTACTGGGATTACAAATGTGCACCACCACGCCTGGCTTCCTAAGTTATATTTTTACAGTACATTTTTCCTGTGGCACTGGGGATTGAACCCAAGGTCTTGAGCTTGCTAGGCAAGTGGTCTACCATTTTAGTTACATCCCAAAACCCCTTAAGGCACTTCACAAGCAAAGGTTGAATGCCTGATAAGTAGCCGATTGTGATGTTTGACATGGGGATACAGAATGTGTAAGAGAGAGTTTCTACTTGTAGGACCTTATTAGAGTAGGCAAAATAATAGACTTATAAAAAGTATCTACAAAAGACCAAAGAGGAGGGCATAGTGCTGACTAGGTGAAAAGCCAAAGAAATTTCACAGAGGGGCAACACTTGAGCAGTCTGAGATATCAGGCATTTGTACAGCAGATGGAGACAGGCTAGCCAGCAAAGGTTATCTAAGTACAGATGCTGTTATTGGAGGTCATAAGTCTCGAAAAGCTGGTAAATGCTACCTGAATGGGGCTTTATCCCATGAGCAGCAAGAGGAATTCAGGTGAGACTAGAGTAAAATGAACAGATTTCACAACTTTAGTAATGGGAAAACTGAACAATAGTCAAGCAGTGAGAGATTGAGTAAATTAGTATTTATTTAGCCAAGGTTTGTATGATAATCATATTTTTAAACAAATGGATGTTAGGTGGTGATCTCTAGACTGGGATCCCAACAGGTATGTGTTTGAACTTTGCACAGTTATTGCCCTGTACTCTCCTTATTTTTATAGCCAGGCCACAAGGATTATTAAAACTTGTGAGACCAATTTATAAATTATTGCAATACTAGTTCGTGTTTTAAAAAATGAGGGTTTAATCTAAGGGGATGAAGGAGAATAATGGATTCTATTTATGTCTATAAAAAGCTATGTACAAAGGTCAAGATAGTAGGCCTTAGTGATTGTTTAGGAAGATTTGGGAAAAGAGAATTTGAGAATGAGTGAAATTCTGATATGTGTGACTAGTTAGGATGTGTTACTCTGAATATAGATCATGAAGTAGAAAGGATTTGGGGCCACACATTAGGCTTCAGGAATAGGAAAAGGGAGTTGAGAAAAGGCCATTAGAAAGGTAGGAACATTGAGGGGGAAAATCATGATTAGAATCTAATCATGTTGGGAAAACTACCTAAAGAAGAAAAAAGGTTGGAGGCACAATAGATTGTAGAAACGATGTCCAATCCTTCACCAGGAGGTTATGCAAAATAAGGTTAGGGATAGATGCTGTGCGGATGGAGGAGTTAACCAAGGCTTCTGTATTAGGCCTGTTATATAACAGTAGTAATCTTCAATCTTACAGCGCCTTTCTCTTCCACATTCTTTCTCTGTTATAGTATATATTAGATCAGTTTGACTGCAGTAAAGCCTTTTAGTGTCACATTGTTCATTTGTGGTACTTTGGACCCCTTCTTTCCACAGATTAGGATGGGGTTTTTATGTACCTTGTAATTCCTAATAGCAAATGAGGTCAATTATTAACCATATTTTTTGTTTGTATATTTTTTGAGGCAATGTAATCTACCTTCACTGGATTAAAAGAGATGATGTCAATAAAGTAATATTTAGAGGTCTAAATGGAGCTTAATGATAATCGTTGACATCGTATATTCCCTGCCTTTTCTTCAAATCACCCAAGTATGCTGCAGCTACACTTGATGTGAATGGTCCAGACCTAACTTGATAGTTTTTTTTTTTAAGTTAAAAATAACTTGATATTTTTTTTAAAGTTTCAAGTAGCTATCAGATCTTTTTCTGTATTGTTATCTGTCTTTTTGATCTACTAGCAATGAAGTTTACATTAGAAAGCTTACCTACCCCTATAGTCTAGCCCTGGAGCCAGAAGTGGGCTGGGTCTGAAGGTGCCACCTGCCCCTTGGCAGCCCCTCTCAGGGTGTTCCTGGCTCTGGTGTGATCACAGCCCTTGGGAAGGACAAAGGCTGAAGTAGTTGGAAGGAAGCCATTGAGAAGGAAGCTCAAACAGGAGAACACATGCATGAATTCTTTTAGAATCTGTTGGAAATGAGCAGCTTTACTCATTTGTCTGTTAGTGCTCCTGTATATTCTTTTTTTTTTTTTTTTTTTTTGTGGTACTGGGGTTCCTGGAAGTACACTCCCAGACCTATTTTTACATTTTTATTTGGAGACAGGGTCTCCTAAGCCAGCGCGCGCGGCTGGCTTCGAACCTGAGCAGTCTTCCTGTCTCTGCCTCCCAAGCGCGGGGATTACAAGCGTGCGCCACCATGCCCGGCTTACTCCAATATATTCTATTTGTGAATTTTTTTTTTTTTAGTATTGTTTCCTTTCTGGTCATTTTTGAAATTTCTGTATTTTGTGTAGTTTTGTCTAGAGTATATAATACCTATAAGACAGTCCTAAAAAATATCTTGAAGTCTTTGTTACTGCCACTTTTCCTGTTAAATGCTTTCGAAAGCAACTAGATGACTGTGCCTACTCACTTTCCGCTTCCATTGTGCGAAGGACACCATTATATACGGTTTAGTTAGGTTTGACAGTTCATGGAGATAGTGTGTTAAATGTAATCACTCAGTTAACACATTTAAATATGTGTTAACACTTTAAATATTTAACATCTTGGGGAGAGTCAGTGTAAAGAATATTTAAGCTTGTGTGGATTATAGGTTGCTTCCCCCTTCTACTGAGGTATCATTCGGCTATTTGGTCCTATAGAATGTCTTTTCAACCCCCACAACCACCCAGTGCTGCTGGGATTAAACCCAGTGCCTTGTGCATGCTAGGCAAGTGCTCTACCATTGAGCCACAATCCTAGCCTTGTAGTGTGTGTTTTGGATTGTTTAAGCTGAGCTTTTACTGACCAGAACTATTGTGTAGGTATAGTTGTGTCATTTCTAAGCAGAGATGGAAGTATGGCAGTAATTTGTATCAATTGGTAAGCCTTGGTTTGTGTTAAATTTAGTGTGCTCTAAGTGTCTTACATAGGTGGAAGATACTCAGTGTTTTGGCAGTGTTGCGGACTAGCTCAGGAACAAAGGTACACCAGGCACGGTCTTTGGCTAGGTTGCTGTAGCTACCTTTTGATTTTGCAGAAAAAGCCACCACGTGAGAATGGCCATAAGCAGATAAGTAGCAGCTCCACTGGATGTCTCTCTTCTCCTAACGCTACAGTTCAAAGCCCTAAGCACGAATGGAAAATCATTGCGTCGGAAAAGACTTCAAGTAAGTACATGACACAGGCTAGGTTTGTTTTCAGCTTATCTTTTTTAAGGAATTTTGTCAATTTAATACTCTTAAATTGACTAAGGAAAATTTCAGAAGTAATTAAATTTGGAAAAACTTAGCAGAATATTCCAGCCTGGGATCTGGAGACTGGAATCCAAGACCCTTTAACAATCAAAAATATTAATAATCACATCTTAAACATAAAACTCTTGTGCTTACAGATAACACTTACCTGTGCCTGGCTGTGCTGGATGGTGTATTCTGTGTAATTTTCCTTCACGGGCGAAACAGCCCACAGAGCTCACCAACAAGTACTCCAAAACTAGTTAAGAGTTTAAGCTTTGAGATGCAACCAGATGAGCTAATCGAAAAGCCCATGTCTCCCATGCAGTACGCACGATCAGGCCTGGGGACAGCAGAGATGAATGGCAAACTCATAGCTGCAGGTAAGAACAAGCACTTCACTGGCTAATCCTGTAAATTGATAGTGCTTGTGGCATGTAGAATTGGGGAGAGAGGGCTTAATATCTTTTCCTCCCTCCATAGTATTCCAAGATGACAGAGAAATAAATATTATTAAGTATTCATAACCCTTTAGGTCAATCTCATTTCTAATTTTTTTGAAGTGTGTGTTGTGTGTGTGTGTGTGTGTGTGTGTGTGTGTGTGTGTGTGTGTGTGTGTATTTTGAACTTAAGGCCTGGTGCATGCCAGGCAAATATTCTACCACTGATCCATATCCCTAGCCTGTTCCTGTGTTGAAAAAAGAAGAAGGGAAAAAAAAAACGAGTGGGCCAGGTGTGGTCAATGCCTATAATCCCAATACTTAGGAGGCCAAGGACATGAGAATCACAGATCTGAGGTCAACCTCAGCAACCTAGACCCTGTTTCAAACTAAAAAATAAAATAGGACTAGGCGTGTAGCTCAGAGGCACAATTTTCCCTGGGTTCAATCCTTAGTACCCCAGTACCAAAAAAAAACCCATAATGTGCTTAAATTTTTCTCCCCCATACTTTAAGCCAAGTAAGCAATTTATTATTACAGTCATTCAGCTAAAAAAAATCAACTTTTTCATATTGAGCACATTACTTAACACCATTCTAGACTAGAAACCCTGGCCCGTTGTAGTATTTTAAACATAAACCTGTGGTTCTTTTAACAGGTGGCTATAACAGAGAGGAATGTCTTCGAACAGTTGAATGCTATGATCCACATACAGATCACTGGTCCTTTCTTGCTCCCATGAGAACACCAAGAGCTCGATTTCAAATGGCTGTGCTCATGGTAAGCACATTTTGTTGCAGAAATGACCTATGCTTAGCCTTTGTTCTTTCATAACTCCAGAATGTGGATATATTGTCATCTCTCCCTTTGGTACAGGGTCAGCTCTACGTGGTCGGTGGATCGAATGGCCACTCAGATGATCTCAGTTGTGGAGAGATGTATGATCCAAGCATTGATGACTGGACTCCCGTTCCAGAGTTGAGAACTAACCGTTGTAATGCAGGTAAATGACACTATTACTTGAGATAGCCATGATTTATTTTTGTGATGTTGGGGATCAAACCCAGGGCCTTTTGCAGACTAGGCAAGCACTCTACAGCTAAGCCAGACCAGCTCCTGAGATGTAGTATTTAAATATGGTAATTAAGTTATCAATTTATAGCTGTTTTACACTTACATAGGAGTGTGTGCTCTCGATGGAAAATTGTACATTGTTGGTGGCTCTGATCCATATGGTCAAAAAGGACTGAAGAATTGTGATGTGTTTGATCCTATAACAAAGTCGTGGACAAGCTGTGCTCCTCTTAACATTCGTAAGTTGATTTTTTTTTCTTTTTTAAAGACCTACCTGTGAATCAATGTGGAGTATATACAATTTTGCAAGTTAGTATAGCCACTATGGAGATCAGTTTGGAGGCTCCTCAGAAGACAGGAATGAAAACACTTTATGACCCAGTTGTATCGCTACTGGTTATCTTTCCAAAGGAACTGAAGTATACATACATACATACGTGTGTGTGTGTGTGTGTGTGTGTGTGTGTGTGTGTGTGTGTGTGTGTATTACATGTAATACAGAGTAATCAGGCATATTCATGTTTATAGCAGTAAAATTCACAATAGCCAAACTATGGAGTCAGCCTATTTATCAACGGATGAATTGGTTGTGAAACTGTGTTGTGTATGCATAGTAGAAATTTATTCATACATAAAAAAACAAATTAGCCAGGCGTGGTGGCACATGCTTGTAACCCCAGCACTTGGGAGGCGGAGACAGGAGGATCGCGCAGGTTCGAAGCCAGCCTCAGCTATTTAAGTGAGGCTGTCAGCAACTTAGATAGACCCTGTTTCCAAATAAAATATAAAATAGGTCTGGGAGTATAGCCCGGAGGTAGAAAAAAAACCCTGGGTTCTACCCCAGTACCATACACACAAAAAAAATCATATCTTTTGCAGGGAAATAGATGGAACTATAGACTATTATGCTGTGAGATTAGCCAGTCTCAGAAAGTAAAAGGTCATGTTTTCTCTTGTATGTGGGAACTAGAAAGAAATTGGGATCAAAAAGACTTCAGATAGAAGAGGAGAAATAACAGTAATGGAAAGGGATATGGGGAGGGAAGACCTACCTATGAATCAACAGCACTCGGTGCAGTTTCAGTAGCTGGAGGATGATCTCTGTTTGACTTCATTTTACAGGTAGACACCAGTCTGCAGTCTGTGAACTTGGTGGTTATTTGTACATAATTGGAGGTGCAGAGTCTTGGAACTGTCTGAACACAGTAGAACGTTACAATCCTGAGAATAACACCTGGACTTTACTGGCACCCATGAATGTGGCTAGGCGAGGGGCTGGAGTGGCTGTTCTTGACGGTAAGTGCTGAGCTTTGGAGAGGCGAAGGCTAGGTGGGGGCCAGGGTTTGTTTTAAAATTTAAGAAAATGTCTGTGGTAGTGACTGTTGTATAATTAAGATTTGAGAAACAGCAACCATGTTTTTGATGAAATGAGGATTGGGTGTATATGCTTTAGAAGTTTTTGTCTAATTTAATCAGAGACTCAATACTTGACACCTAACTTGCATTAAGTTTTGTGGTACTGGGGATCAAACACAGGGCTTCTCGGGTGCTCTACCACTGAGCTACCTCCCTGGCTCTTTTTATTTTATTTTGAGAAAAGGTCTTGTTAGTTTCTGAGGCAGGCCTCCAAGTTAGAATCCTCCAAGTAGCAGGGATTACAGGATGCAACATTGCACCCAGCATTGCCAATCTCTTGATAAGTATATTTAATAAAGTTGCAAATCATTTTCTTCCATAACCTTCCATACCCATACCTAATACTGTATTATTGTGGATTTCGAGTTTCCCTGTCTTTGTTTTATTTATTTATTTTATTTTATTTTTTATGGTACTGGCGGGGGGACCCAGGAGCTTTCTACCTCCGGGCTATACTCCCAGACCTATTTTATATTTTATTTGGAAACAGGGTCTCACTGAGTGGCTGAGAGCCTCATTAAGTAGCTAAGGCTGGCTTTGAACCTGTGTGATCCTCCTGTCTCAGCCTCCCAAGCGTGGGGATTACAAGCTTGCGCCACAACGCCTGGCTTCCCTGTTCATATGGTGAGTGGTAACTTAAGAGTTTCGTTTCAAATCAAAGTAAATGAAGGTCTGTGTCTTTTCCAATTTGTCTACTTCACACTTAATTGGAAATATGACCCTTAGACTATTTAATGTCTTTTTAAAACATTAAACTTTGTGTAGACACAACTTTCTCTCCACATCCATTTTATTGATTTACTTAGTATCTAATTCTATAATTGTAAACATTTAGTTAGCCTCATTTTTTAGACAAAGCTGAACTTAGAAGACTCATGACTCATTGGGGAAAGCTTAAGTGTGTAGACATAGTAGCCTACTGGCTTGGAGCAACTACCACAATGAACTGGAATAAGAATTAGACTTTGTAATTTAGATTCTACCCCCCCCCCCCCCCACACACACACACCTTTGAAGTTGCCAAATTCTACTTTGGAGTGTGGGTTTTTATCCATTTTACCCATTTTATATTCTTACCTTCTAGAGAGAAGGCATATTTAATACATACTTTTGACAAGATAAACAGGCATTTCTACTTTAAAACCACTGTTTTGTGTTTTTAAAGTAATAGACTTTAGATGGGCAAAGTGTCTTGTACCTGCAGTCCTAACACAGGAGGGAGGCTGAGGCAGGGGAAGGATTTTTTTTTTTTTTTTTTTTTTTTGGCAGTACTGGGGTTCATAGAAACCCTTCTACCTCCGGGCTACTCTCCCAGACCTATTTTATATTTTTATTTGGAAACAGGGTCTCTTAAGCCAGCACGGCTGGCGCGATACCCCTGTCTCTGCCTCCCAAGCGCGGGGTTTACAAGTGTGCGCCACCACGCCCGGCAGGGGAAGGATCCTTTGAGTCCAGGAGTTCAAGACCAGCCTGGGCAGCATAACAAGATCTCATCTCAAACAAAAACAAAAAGACCAAACAGACCTAGAGTTTTTTCCTTATTATACTTTAGCCTCTAGATTTAACCTGTTCCATTTATTTCTCTTTTAGGAAAACTGTTTGTAGGTGGTGGCTTTGATGGGTCTCATGCCATCAGTTGTGTGGAGATGTATGATCCAACCAGAAATGAGTGGAAGATGATGGGAAACATGACGTCACCGCGGAGCAACGCTGGGATCACAACTGTAGGGAGCACCATCTACGCTGTGGGGGGATTCGATGGCAATGAGTTTCTGAACACGGTAGAAGTCTATAACGCTGAGTCAAATGAGTGGAGCCCTTATACCAAGATTTTCCAGTTTTAACTAATTTGACCCTCTCCAACTAACAGGCTTAGTGATGTAATTGTGTTTAGTAGAGGTACACTTGTGAATAAGGAGGGTGGGTGGGTATAGATGTTGCGGACAGCAACACAGAGCTTTTGCATATTGCATATTATTAAACATGCTGTACATACTTTTTGTGTTTGGAAAGGAATGCAAAGATGAAGGTCTGTTTTGTGTATTTTTAAAACTTCTTTGGTTCTTTACTTTTTGGAAGTTGCTATTGTAAGAGAATAAACCAGGAACAGATTGGGCACATCATTTCAAGAAGTCCCCTCCTCTACATTTGTTTTGCCAATTTGCACATTAAACGACTCTTCCCTCAAATATGTGTTTCGGGACAAGAGGGTAGGATTTCAAGATGTAGGCAGTTGGGTTTTTTAAGGGCCCTTTTTCAATAACTGGAACACTCTATAACAAAAGATAATTATTTAAATAGATGACAGTGACTATTTTTCTTTTTATTAAAGCTAACATGCCTACCGATATTTAATCTTTTACGATTGCCTTTTTGTACCTTTTTATATCTCAGCAGAGTGCTTTACCTGTTGAAGTAAGATCTGGCAGATTCGAGTTAGTGAAGCAGAGTGGCAGTCTTAAAGGATGCGGAGTGGGGCGCTTCTTCTAGATACTCAGAATGCAAACGTGGAGGCATTTGCCTCCACTGCATTTTTTTTTTTTTTTTTGCTTTGGAGAATGTAGTACCAATGTTTATTTGAATGGAGTTGCTGAACAGTAACATAGTGATGATATATGAAATTTGATATTTAAAACACTTGAAGTAATTTGATTTGTTGAGGGTATAGCTTATATAGCAAGATAATGTATAGCAATAAAGAACAAAAGTATCTGAATTCTGTTTTTATCATTACCAAGCAATCAAATTGAAGCCCTCGATGGAAGTTTAAACTATTTACTGGATTTGTGGGTTTACTGGATTTGTCTTTATCAGAATTATGTTTTTGTTCAGTTTTTCTATTCATAATATGGATAAACTTACTGGATGGGATAATTTGATGTCTAGTATGTAGTGCTACACACCTAATTTATGGTGCCCAAATTATGCACGTCCTAATGCTTGCTGTGGATGCAAACACATTAAAGGTACTTGGCAGGAAATCCTTGCGCTATGGGATTAATATCCAGTTGTTGCTTGTACTCATTCACTGCTAAGTTTGGGGGATTTTTTTTCCTAATGAGGATGAACTTGAATTATTTGTGAGAAATATTCACCTGGCATCTTAAATCGAAAAAAAAAAGTTTGATATGAGTTTTTTTTTCCTCCTAGAAGATGAAGCACACAGGAACCTAATAGCTGGCATAGGATGACTATTCAGTGCGGGTTAGGAATAAAATTAGGAATACTTTGGTACTCTGGTACTTTGCCATCTTATTTCTCTCATGTGTTTCACGAAGTACCACCAAGGAAGAAAATCGGTTCTCCAGGCTACTGTGTAGTTCCTGACTAACCATCTTATCCCTGATTTGTTTCTGGACTAAAACTAATTTAGCAGCTTAGATTTACATTTGCCTAATAAGATGACTGTTCTCTATATGGCTCTGTGTTTGTTCTATTCAGCACAAGGAAATAAAGTTTGAGTTGAGGATTCAGCATTGAAATCACTTCTCATTTCATAAGTGACATTGCTGTATGCAAGTAATCTGTGACGGTGTTTTTGTGTCCATTTTCCTGCATTACCACTGATGACAAGACAGAGTCTGGTGAGAAGGCTTTTTAAAGTTGTAATGTTTGTTTTTAAAAGAGCTATTATAGCTAATTTTCATGATATTAGTTTCCATACAGGGGAGAGGGACACAAAAACAGTGCTCAGTAGCCAGTAAGTGTTGATCCATCTAAAAGAGGTTTTTTTCAAGGAAGAAAACTGAGGATTGTTTTATCAGCATGAGTTTCATGATACTTTAAAAGTACTTTTGATGACACCATACTTCTGATTACTTGTTATGCCCTCCTCCCCTCAATAATAGGAATTGAACCCAGGTCTAGCTAAGTTGCTGAGGCTGTCTTCAAATCTGCAATACTCCTGTCTCGGCCTCCTAAGTACTGTAATTACAGGTGTGCACCACCATTCCTGCTTGGTCACTTGTAGTGTGTAAAACAAGTAGATTTTCAAACAGTAGCAAAATTATTAAAATACCTTTTTTTTGGGGGGGGTACTGGGGTTCCTGGAAGCCCTTCTACCTCCGGGCTACACTCCCAGACCTATTTTATACTTTTTTATTTTTGGAAACAGGGTAAACCTGCACAATCCTCCTGTCTCCGCCTCCCAAGCGCGGGGATTATAAGTGTGTGCCACCATGCCCGGCTAAAATATCTACTTTTAATTAGCCAGATAATTGGCTATACTCCAGCATGGATTTTCCCTGGTTTTTTTTTGTTTTGTTTTGTTTTTTTGTTTGTTTTGTGTGTGTGGTATTAGAGATGGAATTCAAGGGCATTCTACCTCTGAGCTATACCCCAGCCCTATTTTTATTCTTTATTTTGAAACAGTGTCGCACTGAGTTGCAAAGGGCCTAAGTAGCTAAGGCTGTCCACATCTTCCTGTCTTAGCCTCATAAATGCTGGGATTACAAGTGTGTGCCACCACACCCAGCTTTCTTTGATTTTTAATGGTAGTGTTCTGCTTTGTTTCTTTTTTAGCTTCAAATATGGTATATATATCTTGTCATCATTCAGAATGTTTTGGAGTTCTTGTTGCATAATCATTTGGGGGGAAAACTGGATTAGGGATAGAATATAATTCTATCCCTATGTTTAATTAACAAATCAGGTGTTTAATCCATAAGCTCCCTGGAGCTTAAAATTCTTTTTATTCTTTTTTTCTTTTTTTTTTTTTTTTTTGCGGGTCTGGGGATGGAACCCAAGGGCATTCGACCTGAGCTACAACCCCTGCCCTATTTTTTATTCTTTATTTTAAATCAGGGTCTCACTAAGCTGCAGAGGGCCTAAGTATCTGAGGCTGTCTGAACTGTGATCCTCTGGTCTCAGCCTCCTGAATGCTGGGATTATAAGCATGCGCCATCACGCCTGGCTCTTCTTTCGGAACCCAGGGACATTCTTATCTCTGAGCCACACCCCCAGCTCTATTTTTTAAATTATTTTGAAATAGGGCCTCACTAAGTTTCGGAGGGCCTCTTAACTAAGTGGTTGAAGCTGGCCATGAACCTGCGATCCTCCTGTCTCGGCCTCCGATATACTGGGATTACAAGCATGTGCCACAATGCCCAGCTTTGGAGCTTAGAAGTCTAAGTAGGCAGGAGAGAGTCCTATAGAACATTTCTGTGACTTCATATTTGCCCTCAGAGGAGTGTGGGTCACAGCAAAGTCAGTACCTATAGTATTTGTCACTTACTTGTATCCTACTTTGTTCCAAAAAAGGTGAAGAATATGAGACAATACATAAGGTTAAGTTAATTGAGTGAAAAGGGAAAACAAACACATGTGCATCTTCAGTTCTTGGTAAGGTCAAGCCACATATGTGGTCCTGTTCACATCTGAGTGTCTCATAAGTTCACCGCCTCTAAACAGGAATAACTGCTATGAAGTACGAATATCCTTCATAATAAAACCAGAAGTTCCTCAAGAATCTTAAGATGATACATTGAATAACAAGTGGAGTTTACTGTCAAGGAAGGGTTCTTTAACTTATTAGCACAAATGGCCAGTAAAATAACTGAGTTTTATTCACGCCAGTGCTCTGCACACTTCAGGCAAGTGCTCTACCACTGACTGACACCCCCGGCCCTGAACTGTACTGTTAACATCCCCACACTATTAGGGATTATTTAAAGTGAGGGCAAAAGCTCAGTCATTAGGTCATGTATGTACGGGGTTGAAACCTTGTGAAAATCAGGCCATGCACCCACCACTATGCTACACCTCCAGCCCCAACAAGCCTATATTAAAATGTAAAATTTTGAACAAGATGTTTTACCAAAGGTAAATAAAAGGCCAGTAAACACAAGTCATTGAGAATGTAAAGCCCAAATGATACATAAATATTAGTTATACCAAATTCTAGTTAGGGTGCAAAGCAACTTGGAACTTCCAAGTTGCTAGAGGAACTGCAAAATTCTATTGGCTCTCTAAAAACAATGACTGTTATTTCTGACTGATAATTCCATTCATGAGTATTTACCAAAATGAAGTGGGACCTGTTCACAAATCTGTAATCCCAGGACTTTGGAGGCTGAAATAGGAGGATCTTAGGATCAGCAACTTAGACCCTCCCCTGTTTAAAAGTAGAAAATAAAACTGAGCTGGGGGTGTAACTTAGAGGTAGAATGCCTCTGGGTTCCATTCCCAGTACTACTAAACAAAACCCTATGTGAATAGACAGGCTTTATTCGTAACTACTGACAACTAAACCAGAGGAGCCTTCCAACTGGTGAATGAATAAACTAGCACAGCCACTGCAATGGACTATTACCAGGGACTAAGAAGAATGAACTAAGGCAGTGTAGATGGATCTCGGGCATCATGCTGTGTTGAGACGCTCAAGGCTGCCTTTTGACTGCTGCTCCATGCCTACCACTCAGCGAATTAAGAGACGGAAATTCCACAGTGCAGGTGTGTATGGTATTAAAGCCTCCAAGAAAGCCACACTTGGGGTACTCTGACTCGAGCGTAGCATTCTGAAAACCGAAGCTGAAGGAACAGCAAACACATCAGTGGCTCTACAACAACAGTTTTCTCTTTCTAGCTTAAAAGAAAGTGATTGCGAGCTTTGAAAGAAGACTAAAGAAGGGACATGTCCATATTTACCTCACTAGAAGTGACATGAGGTAACCATGGTGACCTGGTACTGCGCTCATGTAGTTCACAATCTGTGACAGAGTTGCAGAGGCTGAGAAGAAAAGCAGAACTTAAAAACCAGGATATTAATACTGGTTTGCAGGCTAAGAACCAAGCTAGCAGCCAACTTGAATGTTCACCACCTAATCTAGGTTTATAAGGCAATTCTCAAGAATCTGTCCTCAATGCTTTCAACATCAAGAATTCAAGGCATGTCACATACAGTTTACAAACAAAATTAGATGGGAGTTAGAAAGGATTCCTACAACCACCGGGTTGGCTAATTGTTTTTACCAATAGCCAGAGATATTTAAAAAATACACTACTATATATGCATTTATGTCTAAAGTTTTTTTTGCTTCATTATGATGTATAAAACAATGCACCAGTAAAAAATTTAAAAATATATACTACACAATGAAGAGAGATAGAAATTCTACAATGCAGGTGTGTATGTTATTAAAGCCCCCAGGAAAGCCAATATTTGGGGTCGGGCATATTCCAAGGAGTTTGAATTTAGTGAAAGGCTCTTCACTGGACACGACGAACTCAGAGCTTTCAGGTCAAACTTTGTAAGAAGAGGCAGAGCCTATCTTTTTCAGTAGGTAAGCCTATGCTTTAACCTTTTTGTTGCTGTGATCAAAATATTCAACAAGAACCACTGAGAAGAAAAAAAATTTGGCTCATGGTTTCAAGAAATTCAGTCCAAAGCTGCACTGTGGTGGCAGAGGAGAAGTACTCAGGAGCTGCGAAGCAGAGTGAGGAAGGGACCAGGAACATATACAGCCCCCAAGGTCACACCCCCACTAAGCCATCTTCTACCACACCTGCCTCCTTACAGTACCACCTGGTCAATCTGTTCAAATGATTAGCCCATCAGTAGACTATTCACAAAGAACTCTCACGATTCAGTTCTTTCACCTCAACATCTATGAGCTTTTCCAGGGAACATTCTATATCCAAACCATAATAGTTTGCAACTCAGTTTGTCAAAAATACTACCTGATCACAATTTTGAGTAAGACATTAGAGGGAGCTCCTGCCCGTGTGGAGTTGAGTTATATTGTGTGGAGTTGAGTTATATTCACTGTTGTGTGATTGATTAATAAAATAGCCCAAGAGCCACCAAATAAATACACAGGTGGCTGGCCTGTCCAGTCTCTAAACCAGATCCTGAGAGGGGAAGTTGTATTTAATTTTCAGTAGTGAGGTATATTCCTTTTAAGAGGTAAGTTCATCCCAATCCAACATGGCCGGGAACTGAAGAGGGCCCTAACAGGTGCCTGGCAGGGAGTTGCCAAAATCAGGAATGTGAAAACTCGATGACAGGCTTTGGAAGCTGACCAAGACACCGTCTAGATAAACGTGGATTGGTCCTGAAAGGACTGCAGCTCGTCCTTAAGATGGGATTTAAAATATCAAGTAAATAGAATCTCTGATCTCTTGTGTTACCTGGTCTTTCATGTGACAGGGAAAGACCCACACTGTGAAAGTAAAATCAATCTATCCCTGAACTTCTAATCTCTGCAGCTACAGCTGCCAGGAACAAGTCCAAACAAGAGGACCCAGTAGAGTGTCACAGACCTCAGCTCCATTAGGGAAGAGCTGGGATCCTCTAAACCAGAGTATCCTCCAAGAAGGGAAATACTGTTTTATAAAAGTTGGAAAAGCAAATAAAATGGGACCTTGTACTAAAGCCTGGAATGCTGCTAGAATAACCCCATGGATGCCTCTCATGAGATCGATCACAGGCTCTTACTTACACTAAGACAAGGACAAGGTATTGTAAAGTCTCCTCTGGTGTGACTCCCCATCTGTCCCTTCTGGCTCATGGCTGCTTATGACGGTTTCTGCCCAACATATACTAGCTAATACATATTGATGAATGAAGATTTAGAGTCTGAGCTTCCTCCGAAGGGTCTGATCATTCTTCCATAGAGACAAATATATGTTCTACATGGGATTCTTAATCTGTAAGCCAAATGAGTCACTCCAGGCCAGAGCAGGGAGCCAGAGAAAGAGTGGAAGATGGGAGAGAAAGGCACCCTCAGCCGCTGGAGGACAGATACGCCTATGATTTAAAAGAGTACGTTTGTTTATTATTATTATTATTGTTATTTTGGTGGTACTGGGGTTCCTGGAAGCCCTTCTATGTCCGGACTACACTCCCAGACCTATTTTTACATTTTTATTTGGAAACGGTCTCCTAAGCCAGCGCGCGCGCGGCTGGCTTTGAACCTGCGCGATCCTCCTGTCTCTGCCTCCCAAGCGCGGAGATTACAAGCGTGCGCCACCACGCCCGGCGGGTACGTTTATTTTTAAACTAAAAGTTTAAGAATAGCAAAGAAGGCAATGAAGAAAGAAGAGAGGGAATGGACATGGGGCAGCCCTGACATTTCAAATGAAAGAAAAGCTAAAACAAAAAATTTAAAATAATCTTTCCAAAGCAAATTAAGCATTAAGACTAGAAAGAAAACATCTTCATAGCTCAAACTAAAATTTATTTATTTTTTTACTTTTTTTTTTTATGGTACTGGGGGTGGAACCCAGAGTCTTTCTACCTCAGGGCTATACTCTCAGACCTTTTTTATATTTTATTTGGAAACAGGTTCTCACTAAGTTGCTGAGAGCCTCACTCAGTAGCTGAGGCTGGCTTCGAACCTGCGCGATCCTCCCGTCTCAGCCTCCCAAGCGCAGGGATTACAAGCATGCGCCACCATGCCCGGCTTCAAACTAAAATTTATAAATACTTGAACGTGACAAATTAATGTGCCTTGAAAAATATATAGACTGAGATAAGGTGACGCACATACATAAGGGTAAAATATGTGAAAGTATATAGGTTATAGGAATAGAAAAGAATTTCATGAAAAGCATGGCCTATACAGTATTAAGATAAAAAGAAATGAAGGTAAGAAAGCAGAGGAAAACAAGCCTCAGGAGTAGGAACTAGAAGTTGAGAGAGGAAATGTTCTTTCTGGGGTGGGTGTATTTTCTGCTTCCTAGGGGAAAAAAAGGGAGAAGGAAAGATGTTCTCCTGAAGCTCGCGCCCTGAGACTCCTCACCTCGGCCTCAGGGCCGTGTCCCTGTACTCGGTGCAGTTTCTTAGCCGGCAAATAAAGCTCTGTATAGGTTCCAGTACCAACTACCAGTGAATGTCTCTAATCGTTCTCTCTTACTGGAGAGGATCACTTGTATATAATCATACTTTAGTACCATCTCAGAAACACTATTTGGAAGTAAAATAAAAAGCAACATCTTACTATAAATGTTATTTATTGCTCTTTTTTAAAAATAAATTATTATTTATAATAGACACCAAATGATTTAATGTATAACATAAGCATAATAAACTCTAGTAAACAAAGATATTCAAACTTACTGGATAGCTATGTAAGAAATAAGTCAAACACTTGGTTTTAGATAGGTGCAAACATCAGTAACTGCCACCTAATTCCAAATACCCATCCTACTTCACATATTAAGGGAAGGCTCAGTTGAGGGTCACCCAGCTTTGCCATGCTAGAAATGCACTGAGAAGTGGCAGAGCCCAGACAAGGGTGGGAGAGACTGCAGAGGAAACAGACGCTGAAGTCGATACCCTGAGTGAGGCGGCAGTGGTGTTTCTTTCACCACGTCCACATGAATGAGTTTGATCGTACAAACACCCCAGGATGGCCAGGCATGGTGGTACATGGCTGTAATCCCTACTACTCAGAAGATGACGGAGGCAGGGGGTCTCAAGTTCAAGGCCAGCCTCTGCACTGAGACCCCATCTCAAAAATTAAAAGGGCTGGGGATGCTGCTCTATGGCAGAGCTCTTGACTAGGATGTACAAGGCCCTGGGTATGATCCCCAACATCACAAAAACAAAATACCCAGCAGAGGACACATTTTCATGTGTATCTTAATTCTTTTTTTAACATTTGGCAGTGTCTGGTCATGGCCCACGGTCACAGTTGGGAGAGATCCTAACGCTGTGCCCTGGGCCGTCCCTGGATGCCACGCGGGCTCCGGCCCTCGTCGGATGGAGATGGCTCTCCTTTCCTTACAGCTACAGCTTGGTATCGGGAGTAGACGTATGGAAGTACTGTCAGCTTGGGAAGAGGGGAAGCCACAGTTTATCCCATAATGAATGCAGTAGGCTTTTTAAAGATTCAGTGAGATTATAGGAATATAATCACTTTTATACTTATAAAACATTTAAAATTCTCTTGGACTTGGCTCAAGGAAGTGACCGGGTTGAGAGCTACTGTTACTCATAAACACAGACAAAGCCCTCTTGAGTTACACGTCGGCGCTTAGGTCCTGGCGTTGAGTGCGTCTTCACGCCAGCCCCGGCTTCTCGCCTCCATGTAGACAGACGCGTGGCACTGCTGCATGGTGTAGTCCATCTCAACCAGCTGGCGGCACCCTACAGTCAACCTCTCCCTAGGAGAAGAGGAAATGCTGAGTCACAGTATGGCAGCCAATCAGGTAAGTATGTTTAACAGAAAAATAGAAACGTATCTACTTCCCGTATACAGCATGACTTTCAGAAATAATGTACACCGAAATGGCTAGGTTGAGCACTTAACATAAGCATTACCTCGCATATTTTTCATGACAAGAATAATTAAAATCTACCTCTTAGCAGTTTTCAAAATATGATTTTTTTTTTTGTGTGTGTGTGTGTGTGTGTGTGTGGTGTGGGGATGGAACCCAGGGGCATTTGACCTCTGAGCCACACCCCCTGCCCTATTTTTAATCTTTATTTTGAAACAGGGTCTCACTAAGTTGCGGAGGGCCTAAGTAGCTGAGGCTGTCTGGGAACCGCGATCCTCTGGTTTCAGCCTCCCAAATGCTGGGGTTACAAGTGTGCGCCACCACGCCCGGCTTGATTTATTGTTAACTGAAGTTACTACCTTGTATACAGCAGGTCCCCTGAGCTTATTCCCCCCAAATGAAATTTTGTATTTTTTTTGCCATCTCCTCAACCCTTCTCTCCCACTGCCCCAGCCTGACGACCACCTTCTACTCTCTACCTCT
Organism: Muscardinus avellanarius; assembly: GCF_963383645.1. Classification (NCBI taxonomy): domain Eukaryota; kingdom Metazoa; phylum Chordata; class Mammalia; order Rodentia; family Gliridae; genus Muscardinus; species Muscardinus avellanarius. Next base: position 102,538,609 of record NC_137793.1, read on the forward strand.
GTGCACCTCTGGGTGTTCAACTTCATTAGACTCCACATAAAAGTGAGACCACGTGGTATCTGTCTCCATGCCTAGCTTATTTTATTTAACATAATGTCCACCATAATGCCTCAAGTGACAGGATTTCCTGTTTTTAAGAGGTTGAATAGAATTCGGTCGCATATATGTTTATCAGCTGATGGTCACAGCTCGATTCCATACACTGGCTCTCGTGATTAAAACTAAAATGAATATGGAAACACACGATAGCTCTTCAACATTCTAATTCCACTTCTTCTGGATTAAAAACATGTTTGTGTGTGTAGTACTGGGGATTGGGCCCAGGGGCATTCCTATACCCCCAGCCCCATTTTTTTTCAATTTTATTTTGAAACAGGGTCTCACTAATTTGATGATGGTCTTACTACTTCCTAAGGCTGTCCTCGAACCTGTAATCCTCCTGTCTCAGCCTCCCACGTACTGGGATTACAGGTGTGTACCAAGCCTGGCTAAAAATTCTTAATGATATATTATTAGAATTTGAAATACATTCTTTTATATGAGAGAATATACCAACAATGATGGTTTCTTAGCACAGACAAAACAATGTGGATAGATTAGTTGCCCAAATTTTGAGAAAGCCAACATGGGAAAAGCCTTAGTGCAGTTCTTGGAGCTCAGGAACATGGGTTCTCCTGGCAGACCTCTGCCACTAAGCTACTTTCTGAAGACCTCTCCCAGCAGGAGACAGGCTTATATAGTTACCAAGGGCTAAGAACAGTGTGGAACAGTTTCATCTTGACTTGGGAGTTAAAGAACAGGTAGACTGAAGGATGTACCTCCTGAAGGAACAGAAACTTGAGAAGGGATAAGAAGTTGACCCAGCTGCCAGGATTGCTGGCATAATTTGCCTGGCAGTTAACAAATAGTAGTGGCCCTCAACTACCGATGGGGAAGCAGTGAGTAACGCCCCACATAGTCCACGCCTACACCAATATTTACAAAGAAAAAAGAAGTCAATCAGAACTCAGGATAGGACAAGAGGAAGCAGAGACAGCAAAAAAGTAAATATGCTGCATTTGGAACAATCTCACTTCCTGAGGATGTGTGGCTTCTCTGATTAAAACCTGACTTTTGGTTTTGAGCTACCCTTGTTCTTCTTCCTATATTTAAAACTTAAAATTAGTGTTATATTGCTGCCAATTCCTTACAACTATTCAGAGAATGATTTTTGGAATACCCTTAAGAGGTTTAAAATAGCAGAGATGAAAATGATTTCTTATAAATTTAAAAACAAAACAAACAAAAAGGGAAGCCCCTGTTTCTGACCTTGGCTATTTATTCCACATTGTGAGGGGGGGCCTTCAGTAACTAGACTTCACAGTCTATTTATGTGTCTTTCCCTTTTCTCTCCCTCCCCTACCCCTTGTAGGACCTTATCTGCTCTTTCAACCCAGTGGCATTTGATTATTTACTCAGAGATTATCTTCTACGATTTTGTTTACTGTAGCAAGTTATTATTGCTGAATGAGGAAGTATTGGATTTTTCTTTTTGGTAGTGCTTGGTTGGCTTATACATTGTGTTAGGTCCCGATGACAGGAATCTGTGAGGTCCTTTTCCCATGGCTGCATTATATGAAGGCACCAGAACCTCAGATGGCAACTTACACCTGGGCCTGCCCTCCTGCAGCACCTCGGCCGACCTACACTTGGGTCTGCCCTCCTGCAGCACCTGAGCCTGCCCTCCTGCAGAACCTGGGCCTGCCCTCCTGCAGCACCTCAGCGGACCTACACCTGGGGCTGCCCTGCAGCACCTGGGCCTGCCCTCCTGCAGCAGCTCTGCCTGCCCTCCTGCAGCACCTGGGCCTGCCCTCCTGCAGCAGCTCCAGCCAACTGCTCCCCCTGGAGTCACCTCCTGGACCTGGGACACTCACAACCTTGAGAGGCAGGTGACTACATTTCAGGGATCTCCCAACTGCAACAAAACACTTCCTTTATATTGGGCCGATCAAAACCATTATTTGAATCTGCTTAAATTCAAACAAGACAAAAACAAGCCTATCTTTTACTCTGGTAGTAGAAATATTTTATGTCCTTTATTTTGTTTCTATTTATTTTTTTCAAATGAAACTGTTCCAACTCCTGATCCTTTCTGGAACAAAGCTCCAAAGCAGAGGTAACTTCTAGTTCCGCAAATCTAGGTTGTTTTGGAGATTTCTGCAAAGCAATGGTCACTGTTTCCTCTAAATTTCTCTATTACAAATATCAAACTTGTTTCAATCATGTTTTAGGTCAAAGTAAAATGGAAATTAATCAAATCAAAATAATTCCACCTGATTATGTGATTTATTTCTATGGTCAATTTTGTCAGAATGGATGCTAGTAATGAATTTAATCCCAATGTTTGATGAAGTTTTTCCAAACTCCTTCCTAGGTACAAAAAGAAAGTTTATAATGAATATTTTTTTGGTAACTCTAACCTTTTCTCCACATTTAAAATGTGCATCTGAAGTGAAAAATGGAATGCTTGCAATGCTAGTATAAAAGAGTACATAATAGCTAACATTAGACTCAATTGTAAAAGGCTGAAAGTTTTCCCCCTAAGATCAAGAACAATACAAGAATGTCTTCTTTCACCACTTCTATTCAACAGTGTACTGAAAACTGTAACCTGAGCAACTAAGCACGAAAAGAAAGGAAAAGCATCCAGATTGTTAATAAAGCAATAAAATTATCACTATTTTAGTTCCTAAAGAATTCTTACAATAGCTGCTAGTACTAATAAAAAAATTTAGCGAAGTTACAATAACACCCCCCATACACACACACACACACACACACACTCTCTCTCTCTCTCTCTCTCTCTCTCTCTCTCTCTCTCTCTCTCTCTCTCTCCTGGCTTTCTTTCTATATAAACCACCAATGAACAATCCAAAAGAATAATGAAGAAACTACTTACATGCATTAAAAATAAAACACAAATTTAACCAAAGAGACATAAGACTGCGTATACACTAAAACCCCGAAAACATTGCTCAAAGAAATTAAAGAAGACCTTAACAAGGAGGAAGGGAGTCCACAGTAACTGACGGGAAGACTCAGGAAGGCAATACTACCCAACGTGACTTATGAAATCAATGCAATTCCTATCACAACCCCAACAACCTAAAAAGGTAATCCTAAGATTTATACAGAATTGCTGGGCACTTCAAATCTTGGAAAAGAAAATAACATTAGAGGAATTATCCTTCCCAACTTCAAAATTTAGTGCAAAGCAACTGTTATCAAAGCATGGTACTGGCCGGGTGTCACGGTACATGCTGCTTGTGGTCCCAGCATTTGGGAGGTTGAGACCGGAGGATAGTGGTTCGAGGACAGCCTCAGCTACTTAGTGAGGCCCTCTGCAACTTAGTGAGACCCTGTTTCAAAACAAAGGATAAAAAATAGGGCAGGGGGGTGTAGTTCAGAGGGCAAATGCCCCTGGGTTCCATCCCCAGAGCCACACACACACACACACACACACACAAATCATGGTACTAGCATAAAGGTATACAGACTAGTGGAATCGAATTGAAAGTCCAGAAATAAATGCTCACATACATGGTTAAATGATTTTACTTTTTATTTTGGTACTGAGGATTGAGCCAGGGGTGTTCTACCTCTGAGTATACCCCTACCCCTATTTTATTTTTTATTTAGACACAGGGTCTTGCTAAGTTGTTGAGGGTCTCAGTAAGTTTCTGAGGCTGTCCTGGAATCTCAGCCTCCCAAGTACTGAGATTACAGGAGTGCACCACCACATCTGTCTGGCCAATTGATTTTTTTTTTTGGGGGGGGGTTATTACTGGGGTTCCTGGAAACCCTTCTACCTCCGGGCTACACTCCCAGACCTATTTTACACTTTTTTATTTGGAAACAGGGTCTCTTAAGCCAGCCCGGCTGGCTTCGAACCTGAGCGATCCTCCTGTCTCCACCTCCCAAGCGCGGGGATTACAAGCGTGCGCCACCACGCCCAGCTGGCCAATTGATTTTTAACAAGACTGCCAAGACCATCAAGGGGTAAGAATGGGCTCTTCAGCAAGTGATGCTAGAACAAGCTGCTGTCCACCTGTAGGGTATGGATGAATGCATGAGTGAAGTTGGACTTTTACCTCACACCAGATATTTAGATGGTCCTGGACTTAAAAATTGTCAGCTTTATGATGATGTAAAAGCAATATCCCTTTAATAGAAAATTACTTAAAAATTGGGATTTTAAACTTTCCTAAGCTGGTGATGAGCCTGATATTCTTGGAGAAGCTGGGCAGTAGGACTGAGCTGTAGCTCCCAGTAAGCCATGGGATTGCAAGGGTAGATTGATACTCTACAGGGGACTGTGTTGCTAAGTTGTGATTTTCAGTGGGGTAAGTGTACTAAATGAATTTTTGACAAAGGATCCTTTTCTTTTTTGTGGGGGGAGGTACTAGGGATGGAACCCAGGGGCATTCTACCTCTGAGCTACACCCCCCAGCTCTATTTTTATTCTTTATTTTGAAACAGGGTCTCACTAAGTTGCAAAGGGCCTCATTAAGTAGTGAGGCTACCCAAGAACCTGTGATCTTCTTGTCTCAGCCTCCCAAGTACTGGGATTACAAGCGTGCGCCACCATGCCTGGCACTAAGAATACTTCCAATGTGTGTTAATGTGTTTTTCACTTATGAACTTTCAATTTATGATCGGTTTATCAGGACATAAACCCACTGTAAATCAAGAAGTATCATGTAATTCTCTCCTAATTAAGACAGAAATATCAAGTTTCAAAATCTGATTTTTAGATTATTAAATCTAAGGTTATTTATTTTTTTTCTTTTAGTACTGAGGATTGAAGGGATTGAAGACAGAGGCATTCTATCTATGAGCTACATTCCCAGTCATATTTTATTTTTGTTTTGAAACAGGGTCTTGCTAGGTTAATGAGAGTCGTACTACTTGCCGAGGCTGTCCTTAAACCTATGATCCTCCAATCTCAACCTCCCAAGTAATGGGTGGCATGTGCCATCATACCTGGCTACCTAAGGTTTCTTGAAAAACCAAGCTATTAACTTAATGCAATGGTTCTCAAACTAGTGTGTCCTGGAGTTATTAAAACTGGGCTACTCCCCCAGTTTCTGGTTCACAAGGCCTGGCGAGGGGTCTTAGAAGTTGCATTTCTCACACGTTTCCAGGTGATGCACTCTCATGGTGCTGATTGCTGGAATCATAAAGATGTAATCCCTGAATGCACCTGCAGGAGACATGAGAGAGGTTTCTGATGCATGTGCTGCTTTAGGCAGTATATTATTTGGGTTTACCAGTGTGATACTATGCTTTATAGTAAGAAATGTATATTTAGTATTCCTTTCTGAACACAGCTCCTAAAACCCTTGGATATTCTAGTATTGTGTCTTTTTGTATGTTAAAGATATGATCTGGGTAGGTGGCACATGCTTGTAATCCCAGCATTTGGGAGGCTGAGGCATGGTTCGCAGACAGCCTCAGCTACTACTTACTGAGGCCCTTTGCAACTCAGTGAGACCCTGTATAAACAGAGCTGGGGGTGTAGCTCAGATGTAGAATTCCCCTGAATTCCATCCCCAGTACTGAAAAAAAAAAGGGGGACCGATGAGTGGGGGATCCTGGATAACTTCAGAATAAAAGTCTGTTGCCACAGGAACCAACCATGGGATTAGAGGATTGGGAATTTTCAGTTTTACCCCCAATTTACTAGAGGGGAAAGAGAATGAGGGTTTAAGTTGATTACTAATGGCTAGGGATTTAATCGGTGGTCATGCTTGTTTAATAAAGCCTTCATAAAAACCCAAAGGGCTGGGTCAGATAAATTTAAGGCTTGTGAACAAACACATATCCACATGCTGGCAGGGTGGTGTACCCCAACTCCAGGGCCTGCCAAACCTCACTTAGCAATCTCTTCACCTGCCTGTTTCTCTGTACCCTTTGAAATATCTTTTACAAGAAAAAAGTGAATGTAAGTAAAGCCTTTCCCTGAGCTCTGTGAAGTCACTCTTAAGTTGACAGAAACTGAGAAAGACTGAATTATAGGACAGCCAGTTTATACGCACTGGAGACTTAGCTGGTACATGAGGAAAACTCCCCACAGCCAGGCACAGTGGTACACGCGTGTAATCCCAGTTCTTGTGAGGCTGAGCCAGAAGGACCAGAGACTCAAAAACAGCCTCAGATATTTAGTGAGGCCCTTCACAACTGAGTGAGGCCCTGTGTGAAAATAAAATAAAATAAAATAAAATAAAATAAAATAAAATAAAATAAAATAAAATAGGGCTGGTGGTGTAGTTCAGAGATACAACACCCCTGAGCTCCATCCCAAGTTCTACCCAAAGAAAAGAAAAGAAAAAAAAAAAACAGACTTCTGGAATTGTAAATTTAGTGGTGAGTTTGAGAACAGGAAAGTTTTAGTGTCTGTCTCATAAAGTCAGATACTTTGAGGTTGGTGTTACAAGCTAGTTTGTATTTAACATAGAAAAAATGACCTTAAAGATTTGCTCACAGACATAACAGGAAACTGTCAAAATTTACAGGGACAAAAAACATATTAAATATTGTTCTTAGCTTATTTCTTATACAGGTAGAAGCTAGCACACAAGAAATCCGATCTGCTATTTGGTAGTCTTATTAACTTCTTGTCTTGAGTTTCCTAAATAAACCCATCTGCTCTGGTTAGGCAATGTTCCTTCATCCCACTGGAAGAATAAACGCTACTTAAACTGTTCAAATGCTGGAGAAGACAGAGACACTGAATTCTAAACGTCAAGGTTCTACCAATGGAATTTGACTTTTGATCTAAGCTACTTTAAACCGGAAACATTAATTAGAACCCATAAGAGCTTTATATTTTTATTACTTAATTCCCTCCCCTGTGAGGCAGGGAAAGTACTTTTCTCCTCCTGCACTCTCACACACACTTATCTTTTGACATGTGGGGGTGGGGTGGGGCGAGTCTCTATACCCCAAGGGCTCTCCAGTGGATACAGTGTCCAGTACCCTAGGAGCTCTGAGCTCTGGAGTTCAGGAACCTTTAGGAAGGCCTCATAATGTACACATGACTGTTAATTCAATCTCTATCCCTTATCCAGGAGCCCACTAAGAGTGACTTCATTAGATAAAAAAAAAAAAAAAAGATGTTCTACCACCCAGGAAATTCTAAGGGCTTTAGGAGTTTTATGCCAGGAACTGGGGTCAAACCAACAAGTAGAACAAAAGTCTCCTAGCAACCCCATCTACAAGAGCTTTAGGAAGTGTCTCAGACCAGAGGCACAGACATAAATGTATTTCTTATCACGCCTCCTATTACACTGTGTTGTAGCTACTTCAACAATCTCTTCATAACTCACACTTGTAAAAAAAACAAAAGATCGGACAATCAGACACTTTAAGTAGCTGTTTTCCTTCACACCCCACAGCGTGCCATCTATGGCCTGTTAAAGAGGCACTATTCACCTAAGAATGAACACAATATCTTTTCTTGTGTGTGGTACTGGGGATGGAACCCAGGGGCATTCTACCTCCCAGCTACACCCCCGGCCTTATTTTATTCTTTATGTTGAAACAGGGTCTCACTGAATTGCAAAGGGGCTCACTAAGTAGCTGAGGCTGGCCTTGAACCATGATCTTCCTATCTCAACCTCCAAAATGCTGGGATTATAAGCATGTGCCACCACACTCAGCTCTGAATAAATAATTTCAAAAGAAACAACAGTATAAGTCCAAATGCAATTTCCCAAAAGTTTACTGTGTAGCAATTGCCTCTTTCAAAGCATCCAAAATACTATATAGATGTGGTTTAACTTCAAAAAATCCTCGTTCTGGGGATAAGAGGAAGTTTATGAATTAATGTCATAGTTCAAACCCCTGGTACAGTAAGTGGAAAGAAAAATAGGTAAAACTACTTCAACTCTGAACATTCAACTTAATCCCTGCACCTCTGCATTTCTTCCCCCACCCTGAAAAACAAAAAAGACTTCCAACTATTCCCAAATCAAGCTGAAGTCAAAATAATTCTTAACATCTGGTTGGAACCATTTGTAAAGAGACTCTGGCCCCATGGCTGCAGTCAGAAGACTTATTTTTGGCATATAAACCTTTTTTTTTGGGGGGGGGGGTACTAGGGGTTGAACTAAGAGGTATTCTACAACCATGCTACATCCCTAGACCTATTTTTATTCTTTATTTTGAAACAGGGTCTCACTAAGTTGTGGAGTGCCTAAGTAGCTGAGGCTGGCCACGAAACTACAATCCTTTTCTCAGCCTCCCAAATACTGGGATTACAAGCATGTGCCACCAAGCCTGGCTCACATAAACCCTTCACTGTGGATTACCTGAGAAGATGTACAAATACGACTCCAATCAATTTGCCGACAGTGTGAAGATTAGGGTAAGCATTTTTCTTCCAAATACAATCGATCTGTATATGCCCACTGGCTTCAGATTTTCTTGGAAAACTTAAGGAATAAATTTTCATAGCTGTTTTACATCATTTGTATATGATTATTAATCCTAGTAATCTTAGTATCATCCAACAAATTTATCCATCTGGAATTTTAACAGTAGAAGCATTATAATTAACTTTGTCCCTAGCTTGCTTGCTCATAAAATCTTTTAGCCACACCCGTACATTTGTAAGTTATACATAGCAAATGAACTACGGTTTAGTGATAGAACGGTGTATTACAGAGAAGTGAGAATATAGTAGAACACTGGTCCTGCTACAAGTGCTTGATTTGAATACAGGAATTTTTACATTACTGATATATTGAGGTAAAATGTGAGCACAGTGCTAATTTCCATTTGCAGATACATGAGTTTAACAGTGAGAAGCAAGAGATGAATAAAGCTGCACCAAGACACTTAGGAAAACACACCATACCCACGGCCCACACAGGCTTCCTCGGCTCTCCATGTGTGTTATCAGTGACATCCCCACTTCGGTGTTACAACTTTACATCCAATTTCATATAATCCTCAAGCTGCAGCCCTTTCAACAACCATTTCTATAACCAAACCTCAGGACATTTTTAAGGTAAAAATGTGAGATTTATTATTAATATATTTTTAGTAATTTAACATGTATAAAACTTTACTACCATTTGTACTGGTTTCTGACTTTTTAAAAAAACATGTCCCTGCCAGGCGTGGTGGTGCATGTTTGTAATCCCAGCATTTGGAAGGCTGAGACAGGAAGATCGCGGTTCGCAGACAGCCTCAGCTACTTATCGTGATGCCCTTTGCAACTCAGTGAGACCCTGTTTCAAAATAAAGAATAAAAAAACGTCCTTGATAAATATTTTGAGCACTGTGCCCCAACTCCATTTTCCCCATAGGCCCTGTGATTTTTAGTGCATGATATTTATAATGCAGTGCTGACATTTAGGAATACCTAACTACTGCTCCACGGATCAACATGGATGAATCTCATGATGCTAAGTCAAAATGGACCGTGGGGACGGGGAGGCTGAAGAGCGACACTGAAGGGGCCAGAATTAAAGAGCTGTCTTAGTCCATTCAGATTGCTGTAACAAAATAGCCCAGACTGAGCTGCGCATAAACACCAGCCACGCCTCATGCTCCTGGGCCTGGGAGCGCTGCACTAGGGCCCGGGGGCTGGGCCTGGCGAAGGCTGGGCCTGGCGAGGGCCCTCCTCTGCACTCAGTGCTTCTGTGTTCCCACATGGGTGAAGGGGTAGCTAGTGCTCGGATTGTTCTTTCTTCGGGGCACTAATTTCAACCCAGACGCCTTATCTTTTAATACAATTATTACATTTGGTGATACCATTAAGTTAAAAAACAAGCAAAATAAACATTTCCATTGTACCTAACCGTTATTAAAACTATAAAGAAAAGGATGAAGCTTTTAAACACAAAATCCCTAGAGAGAAGATGGACGAGGGGATATAGTCAAGGATGGTTAAAATCCTATTTTGTTAGCTGAATGGAAGGTGCATGTATATTCTTTGTACTAGATACTCTTTAAAACATGGGCTGGAAATGCCAAGGAATCCAAGACTCTTTCAGGGAGTCTGCAAGGTCAAAGAGGTCATAGCTATTTCATAAGAGTAAGATGTTATTTGCCTCTGGACCATTGTTCTCCCAAAGTACAGAATAATTCTCTAGCAACACGTGACGTAAGATCATGATGACAGACTGAGTACACAGCAGTTCTGAGAAGCCGGCTGTCTTCTAGTAGGCTACACACTGGATCTGTAAAACTGTACAATGATGCCACTTTTGTCAGCAGCAATTTTTATTTGTGGAAAAGTATTTTCATATTATTTAACATGCAGAAATTAGTTATTGTTATTTTAAAATGAATTGATTCTCAGTTCTATGTCCAAACACAGTAAAGAAAGATAGATATGATCAACACAAACAAAAGCTCCATAGGATCTGCAATAATTTTTAAAATACAAAGCCCTAAGGACATGAAGTTTGAGAACCACTTATAGACAGTAAAGACACATACACAGACACAGTCTTTTTGTATGTATGAAATATATCTTATTAATAAAGGTTAAAAAACCCACAGTGTAGTGAAATGACATAAAAAGAGCCCTTCACCGCCACCATCAGGTGGTGCTGAATAAGGTCAAAGCTCATCACGATGCCCTCAAGTATCACAGGTATGACTTACCGATACTCAGGCTGAGAAACGCAATCATAAAGTTCCTGGGCAGTAAATGTGACATTTTTATTTACCTGAAAAAAGAAAATATAGTTAAGCTATTCTAAATACTATGAGTGACAAGAGCACAATTAGAATGGCCCATATTCTGAGGGAGCAGAATCTCAAGTTTCTAGTTCACATATCAGAAAGGACTAGGCAGAAATTCACTGATCACAATGCTAACAGTGAATGGACTTTGGGTAAAAATATTAGTTCTTTTTTTTTTTTTTTTGGTGGTACTGGGGTTCCTGGAAGCCCTTCTTCCTCCGGGCTACACTCCCAGACCTATTTTATATTTTTGAAACAGGGTCTCTTACGCCAGCACGGCTGGCTTCAAACCTGCGCGATCCTCCTGTCTCCGCCTCCCAAGCGCGGGGATTATAAGCGTGCACCACCACGCCCGGCAAAATATTAGTTCTATTGTAACTTAATCTGCTTATAAAACCAGGAAAAGATAGACCTGGATGTAGTGGAAATGTCAAAAAAGTAAATAATCACATGGACAGAAAAAAGGCATAATAAAATTAGAAACTGTGAAAAGGTCTACTTCACTTAGGAAAAAGTTTGGTAGATATTTTCTAAAAATTGGTATAAAGTTTGGGGTGGAAAAAAATGTTTCTACTTGCCGGGCGTGGTGGCACACGCTTGTGATCCCCATGCTTGAGAGGCGGAGATAGGAGGATCGCGCTGGTTCGGAGCCAGCCATGCTGACTTAAGAGCCCCTGTTTCCAAATAAAAGAAATATAAAATAGGTCTGGAAGTGTAGCCCGGAGGTAGAAGGGCTTCCAGGAACCCCAGTACCAAAAAAAAAAAAAAAAAAGAAAGAAAAGAAAAAAGAAAAATGTTTCTACTCTGATTCAATTAGATTCGTATCATAAAAAGCCTTCTAGAGCCGGGCATGGTGACGCACGCTTGTAATCCCCGCGCTTGGGAGGCGGAGACAGGAGGATCGCGCAGGTTCGAAGCCAGCCGTGCTGGCATAAGAGACCCTGTTTCAAAAATATAAAATAGGTCTGGGAGTGTAGCCCGGAGGAAGAAGGGCTTCCAGGAACCCCAGTACCACCAAAAAAAAAAAAAAAAAAAAAAAGCCTTCTAGAGAGTTCAAGGTATTGCTCATTTGCAAACACTCCACAACCTTCTTCAATGGTGTCATTAGAAGTTCACCATATTGTGAAGAAAATGTCTCAACTTAATATTCAGAAAGTACAAAGAAATATGCATAATCACACAATATGGTTATAAAGTATTAAGGCCAGTTGCTTAAAAAACAGCATAGGGGTGAATCTTTCTTTGCATAAATAAGAAGAGGTAACAATTACTGAAGATGTACTCTGTGTCTGTTTGGGACAGAACAGATATGTATTTCGTCTGTATGTATATTAATTAGTCTTTACAGAATACCTATAACTTGTCTACTACTGTTATTTCTTATTAATTTTTTTTTTTTTGCAGTACTTGGGGTGGAAAGGCATTCTAACTCTGAGCTACACCCCCAGCCCTACTTTTTTTTTTTTTTTTATTCTTTATTTTGAAACAGGGTCTCACTGAGCTACAAAGAGCCTCACTAAGTAGTAGCTGAGGCCGTCCATGAACCATGATCCTCCTGTCTCAGCCTCCCAAATGCTGGGGTTACAAGATTGCCCCACCACACTGGGTAAGTCTTTTTATTTTTGAAACAAGGTCCCTTTGAGTTGCAAAGGACCTCGCTAAGTAGCTGAGGATGTTCAACAACTCAATCCTCCGGTCTCTGCCTCCCGAATGCAAGGAGTACAAGCGTGCACCCCCATGCCTGGCTCACTTACAGTCTTCTAAAAATTAAACCTACAAAATTGAGAAGAAGAATGTATACAGAACAGGGGCAAAGAGCTTTGGGCAAAAGAAATTGAAAACCAACAGAATACTTTTCTCGGACCAGCAATAAGGACAGCAAGTAGGTTAATGCACAAAATATGCTGAGGCCTCATTCCAGCCCTAACCCCAGGGAGCATGCTGTGTGCTACGACCAGGTGAAATTCCACCTCGCCTTTCCAGGAACAGCACCTCGACATCAGACCTGCTGGCCCTCTCTGGAAGGCACTGTGGGTGTGGGAGGCGGGTGGGCGGGAGGGGAAATGTTTTGGGCTATCACAATGACCAGGACAGCTATTGCCATTTGGTACCTGGGGAGCAGGGATGTAAACATCCTGCCGTGTTCCACACAATGTAGAAATGACCTGTCCAATGCCAACAGGCCCCTGATGAGAAACAACTCTCTGCTGAGGTAAGTGTGTTATGTTAGAATGCTACTTTATAAATAAAAATTGAGTAAAATTTTGAATACACAGAGAAAGTGGGATGGGGAGGAAATGTGGAGATGTAAGTCAAAGGATAGAAAATTGCAGACATGTACGATAAACAGGTCTACAGAGTCAAAATACAAGAGGACCAGTTAATAACATTGGCATATTTAGGATTTTTGCTAGAAAAGATTTTAAGTCCTCTGCCCACACCAAAAAAAAAAAAAAAAAGGAGTCCTATGTAAGAGATGATAGGTAGGTTAATTTACTTAAAAATAGTAACCGTTTCACTATGTGTATCAAAAAACATCATAGTGATCCAGGCATGGCAGCACGTGCCTATAACCCCAGGACTTGGGAAGTTGAGACAGGATGACCACATGACCGCAGGTTCAAGACCAGCCCTCAGAACCTTAGGAAGACTCTCAGACACCTAGCAAGACCCTGTTTCAAAACAAGAAATAAAAATAGCTCAGGATACAACTCAGAAGTAGAACGACTCTGGGTTCAATCTCCTGTACTACAAAACAATATTAGAGTGTTTACCTGAAATATGTACAATTTTTTAAAAGGAGAAAAGGAATAGTCACTGGCAAACTTCTATGACATTCAACAACTTAATATAAAGCAAGTATCAATTAAATAACATTCACTTTGTTTTAGAACTCCTACTATGTTTATTTATATTAAACGTTTGTGGTAGAAATATGGCATTTTAAAATATTTCTCATACCTCATACTTGATTAGAAAATTATAGAGTGTCTCAACATCTTGGTTATTACTGTTGGGGGCCAAAATCCTAAAAATATAATAAGGAAGAAAAGGAAGGGAAATTATTGATTTAAGAATATAATAATACCTTGAACTGTTTCCTTAAAATATGCCGACAGCGTAAGATAACTTATTGTTTAATAAGATTATAAAAGATTTACAATCATTTGTCTTTATCAATTAAAATTTATAAAATCATAAATGTAACTGACTAGAGTTCATTATCAAATACTTTGGCTAATTTAAATTCATAAAACAGCAATTTATCAATCACAGTAATATTCTTACATGTGAAATTACAGTTCATGTTTTGAGCTGCACTATGACAGAATTCTCAAAAAGTGAAGTGTACTTATACTCCATATACTTTAAGCTACAGATAAAGGTCACAGATTTCCCACAGAAATGTTCAACCAGTCCAAAGAGGCAACTGATGAAACTACCAAACGCCAAAAGACACCCTAACAAAAGACTGTAACTAAACTCAAGTAACGTTATTGGAACTATCCATCTAGCAACCTGTGAAAAAATCAGTAATTAGATTATGTCAAGTGATAGAAATAATACTGACATAAAAAAAGAAACAGGAAATAAAAAGGAAGAAATTTTCCTTTTAACAGTAAAGTATTAACTCTATTTTATACTTATTATTTTAATCCTTTTACCATGAAAATATATGTTTTTTCCTTTTCGGAAAAAATAAATAAAACAAAAAGAAACCTGTCACCATGGTATGATGGTTCTGAGCACTGTCTGCTCGGTCTGTCTACTGTGTTACCTCGGGTAGACTAAGTTTCATGAGAATGATTTTCCTTATCCTTAAACAAGGATAATACTCCCTACTTTGTGGGTTATTGTAATAACTAAGAGTTACTCTAAGAAAACCTTTATCACGTGTCTGGCATGTAGCAAATACTACATATGTCAATTATAACAGCAACAATGAATATCATCATCATCATTACCTTTATAGGTACAAGCCATAAAATAAGTGCAGGATAACAAAGCCAATGCAAACCAGGCCACTGCAATTACCTGGGGGGCACTCTGCCACTGTGCTACATACCCAGCACTTTTTATTTTTTATTTTGAGACAGCCTCACTAGGCCGGCCTTGAACTTGTGATCCTCCTATCTTGGTCTCCTGGGTAACGGGATTACAGGGCATGCATCCCCCTGCAGTGCACCTAGCATTCAATTTACTCTTAAATTCCAAGTGGCTTTTAATCACAAGAATGTCTCTAGGTCCTCGTGTCCTTGCCAGTGCTTGACAATGTCAGACTTGAAAGCTAACTAATCTCAATATATCTTTAGAATACTGAGTTTTTATTACATTTATGGGAATTTTTGTTTGTGTTTGTAGTACTGGGGATTGAACCCAAGGGCACTGTTCCTCCAAGCTATACCCCAGCCCTACTTCTTATCCTTCATTTTGAAACAAGGTCTTACAAGTTGTAGAAGACCTCACTAAGTAGCTGAGGCTGGCCGCAAACCTGCAATCCTCCTGTCTCAGCCTCCCAAGTACAGGAATAACAAGCATGTGCCACCACGCCCGGCTTTATTGGAGAATTTTTATAGATAATTCTTCAGAATATAGTCAAATATTTATTTATTTATTTATTTATTTATTTATTTATTTATTTATTATTTTGGAGGTACTGGGGTTCCGGGAAGCCCTTCTACCTTCGAGCTACACTCCCAGACCTATTTTTACATTTTTATTTGGAAACAGGGTCTCCTAAGCCAGCGCACATGGCTGGCTTCGAACCTGCGCGATCCTCCTGTCTCTGCCTCCCAAGCGCAGGGATTACAAGCGTGCGCCACCACGCCTGGCTATAGTCAGATTTTTAAAGGTGTATGATCCCTAGGAAGAGATCCACACAGAAAAATACAAATGAGAATACCAGTTTCATGAAAAAAGTTTTTTTTCCCAACAAGTAATTATTAAAGACAAATAATTCCCTAACAGGAGGGATAAAAAGATTGAGGATAATAATCTGGGAGGTGAAAGGTCCATAAATAATTTCCTTAAAATGACAACACCTCATTATCAAGCCTACAGTTACCCCACAATGCTGTATAAATGGTGCCAGAACTTCTTCCTAATCACACTCAGTACCCCCTCATCAACCTGTCCCCCGACCGTCCTTCCAGCCCTCTGCTCTCCCCAGCCTCTAGTAACTGTTCTCACCTTCTGAGATCAACTGCATGTTTGAAAATGCTACAAGAAAAGATTTTGAATGTTTTCACCATAGAGAAATGATCAATGTTTGACAAGACAGGCAGCTTTCTCCTGATTTAAGCATTACATAATATATGTGTATGGAGACGTCACATGGTATCTGCAGACATGTACAATTCTTATGTTTCTTTTTTTTTTCTTTTTTTTTTTTTAGTGGTACTGGGGTTCCTGGAAGCCCTTCTACCTCCGGGCTACACTCCCAGACCTATTTTATATTTTTGAAACAGGGTCTCTTACGCCAGCGCGGCTGGCTTCGAACCTGCGCGATCCTCCTGTCTCCGCCTCCCAAGCGCGGGGATTACAAGCGTGCGCCACCACACCCGGCCCAATTCTTATGTTTCTACGTATCTGTTAAAAAATTAAAGCTATTGAGCTGGGCGCAGTGGCACATACTTGTAATCCCAGCATTTGGGAGGCCAAGATGGGAGGTTCGCGGTTTGCGGACAGCCTCAGCTGCTTAGTGAGGCCCTCTGCAAGTCAGTGAAACCCTGTTTCAAAATAAAGAATATAAAAAATAGGGCTGGGGCTGTAGCTCGGGGGTAGAATGTGCCTGGGTTCCATCCCTAGCACCCCCCCCCCAAATTAAAGCTGTAAAGATAAACCACTTTTTGGAAAGAAAGCAGGTAGCAAACGAGTCCGTCTTAACTCTGCAGCCAGTGAAGACAAAGGGCAGCAGCGCAGCAGTGTGGGCTCACGCACGCCTTTCTTTTTTTTGGCTTTTAGAAATGACCCAAACCACCCATAAAGCATGGTAAAGAAACTAAACGAAACAAGGTATCATATTAAGAGCCTTAAAAACGCCAAACCAGTATCACAAAAGAACACACATTGCTAGAGAGTAAGTTGACACTCCTCCTCTGTTCTAAAATACTCTGTAGGGAAACTGGTTCTAAGTCAATTGGCCATCTGCCTAGAGCAACAAATTACATCCAGAGTAAGAAATAATTCATCGTTCTAATTTTCCAATGATTAAAAAAAAGAAAAATTTAAAAGCTCTGACCTTGTTTGTTTTTTTTTGTTTTTGTTTTTTTGATGGCCCTGGGGGTGGAACCCAGAGGCTTTCTACCTTCGGGTTACACTCCCAGACCTATTTTATACTTTATTTGGAAACAGGGCCTCACTAAGTAGCTGAGGCTGGCTTCGAACCTGCACGATCCTCCTGTCTCAGCCTCCCAAGTGCGGGGATAACAAGTGTGTGCCACCACACCCAGTTCATTTAAGACCTTAAAAGAGATGTAATTTATATACCATAGAATGCACTTATCTTAAAAATCCAATGATTTTTAATAAATTTACAGATATGTACAAAGACCACCACAATCTAACTTTAGAATATTTCTTTCACTTGAAAAACGCTCTCTCTTGCTTGTCTGCCTGCATCCTCTGTCTTCGCCTCCAACCCAGCTCCAGAAGCCACCATCTGCTCTCCCGTCTACACACTGCCCTTTCTGGACTGGACTGATTCTTTATTTCTAAGTTCTTTCCCTCGTACCCTCACAAAAGCATAGTTGTAAGTGTAAAGAATAGCACACTATATCAGAGTCCAGAGGAAGGCACACACTGCAGTGGAGAATGTCTCATTCTCACAATGTATTGGACGGATGGGTAAGTAAACAAGTAAAAGGCACACTAAAGATTCCCAGATCAGAACAGGCGAGCCTTTATTCTCTCACTCAAGCTATCTGAGACCTACTGTGAGCCACGCACTGTTCTAGGCCCTTGGATGCAACAGCTAACAAGAAGACAGAGTTCAGAATAGATGAGAGGCACTGTTGTGAGGAGGTACCACAGAGCACGCCTGACCAAGCGCAGGAGCAAATGGAGGCAGAGAGCTACCGCGCGCTGTGATCCGGCAGCACCTCCTCGCTTCTCACTGCTGCTGTAACAAAACGAGAGGCACAGGAACATCAAGCTTCCGGAACAAGTCATTTTCTCCAAGTGTAAATGCTTGATTATTGGACAAAACATCACCAAATAGTATTCTACTGAAGGAAGGCATATTGGTATGTCAACAGCATTCATAGGTAGGTAACTATTATAAATGGAGTAAAATTATAAACCTATTTTAAAAAACTAACATATACATAATAGGAATTTTCCTAAAACTTGTTATTTTGAAAAAACAGTTGGAAGTAAGTTAAGACCAAAACTGAATAAATATCCTTGTCAATCAGGGACTGAGTTTAGATTTCATTACATCTTATCAACTCTGGGTTTAGGACTTGGGTTTTGGTGTTAGTATATAAAAAATAAAAAATAAATAAAAAAAAACACTACTGACTTTTACTCTCTAGAAGTATAGCCTGTTAAAAAGACGTAAAAAATAAAAATGGAGAAAAACGCCATATGGACATCTGTGCCTTAGTAATTCCCCACACAAAAATTCCTGAGGGGTCAGGTCAGCCTTCGCTAAAGTTTTCTCATTGTTTTCCTTACACCAGTAGGAAGACAAAAGAATCTTAGAATGAGAGCCCTAAAATTTCTGTTCAGTGGCAAAAAAAAAAAAAAAGAATAAAAGAATTAGCTCTTGGGGGAAGCAAAATACTTTTCTGAAAATGGCAGTTTTTATTTTTGACTACATCCACATCTGTCCTTGCAGAAGAAATTCTTAACAATCAATAAGTATACATTAAAATCACACTATTTGCTCAAATGCAGATTACAGTGAGTGCTACGGAATTATAAGAAAATTATGAGACCTGATTCCCTATCTTCCAATTGTTTATAATCGTAAAAATTCACTCTACAGGCCAGGTGTGGTGGCGCACGCTTGTAATCCCAGCATCCGGGAGGCTGAGACCAGATCACGGTTTGTGGACAGCCTCAGCTACTTAGTGAGGCCCTCTGCAACTCAGTGAGACCCGGTTTCAAAATAAAGAATAAAAAATAGGGCAGGGGGTGTAGTTCGGAGGTCAAATTCCCCTGGTTTCCATCCCCAGACCCACCAAAAAAAAAAAAAAAAAAAAAAAAAATCCACTCTACAGGCTGGGGATGGTGGCGCACGCTTGTAATTCCTGTGCTTGGGAGGTGGAGACAGAAGGATCGCGCAGGTTCGAAGCCAGCTTTGCTGGCTTAAGAGACCCTGTTTCCAAATAAAAATATAAAAAATAGGTGTCTGGGAGTGTAGCCCGGAGGTAGAAGGGTTTCCAGGAACCCCAGTACCACCCAAAAAAATCACTTTACATTAAGTTTTGGGGAAAAGATGTCTGGAGAAGGGTTTATTCTGCAGCTCAAAGATTATTTACAACCCAAAACTGACTTGAATGAACTGTGTTCCCTTTATAACAACATCAATAATAATACATAGAGTTACTGAAACTCACTCAAGGAGGCGGACCCTTCTTTACATGTACAACCTACATGTACATGTGACCCTGATCAAGTTATTCCTTTCTTGCACCTCAGCTCTTCAACTGTGAAGGGTTTGGATAAAGTAGTGTTTACTTTGTAAGGTTAAGACAAGAGTGAAATGTATCTTAAGTGTTTAGCACAAGGGGGCACAGGGCGCACAGTATGCGTTCAACACATTTTAGCTGTTATGATGACTAGTTTTCAGATGTTATGATCACTAGATGAAGAACAAGCATCAGGGCTTGGAGACACTGGCTCAAGACGACACGGCCAGTGGTCGTGGGGATTAGATCTCTGTGGGCTGAACCACAAAGTTCATGCTCTTCCCTCCAACAGGAAGGACAGCCACCACCTTCTACTTGTCCTTAAACAATTTTGCAAAATCAAATTAAACCACCGGGCGTGGTGGCGCACGCTTGTAATCACAGTACTTGGGAGGCTAAGACAGGAGATTGCATAGGTTCGAAACCAGCCTCAGCTACTTAGTGAGGCTCTTGGCAACTTAGTGAGACCCTGTTCCCAAATAAAAGAAAATTGGTCTGGGAGTGGACCCTAGAGGTAGAAAGCCCTTGGGTTTTATCTCCAGTACCAAAAAAAAAAAAAAAAAAAATCAAATTAAACCTCTTTTAAAAAGGTTAAATATTGATTTTACATGTAAGCAAAAACCCTCTGTAACTTGCATTTTATCGAATGCTTCTGGCAAATTATTTTGTGTTCAAACACAAAATCTTTTTGGTTGAAGTATCTTTCTCAAAGTCAAAGCAAGTTGGTAACAGAATTAACACTCAAGAAAGCCCTGACTCTTACTCACACGGGCATTCATTGTTCTTTATCCATGAGCAATTAGGAGCAAGGAAGCCAAGTGTCTAGTTTGCACTCAGGAAGTTTGGGGTTGGTTTATCTATTGCTCAATAGTAGATACAGACCAGTGTATTTCTCTCTCTCTCTCTCTCTCTCTCTCTCTCTCTCTCTCTCTCTCTCAAGGCTATGCCATTAAAATTTTTGGAGACAAAACTTTGGGGATAACTGATTAAATTTCAAAAACAATGCATTAAAATAAAATAAACTTTTAACTGGCACTTTATTTTTTGGTACTCAGGGGCATTCTGCCTCCAAGCTATACCTCCAGTCCAATTTTATTTATTTTTTATTTAGGAACAGGGTCTTGCTAAGTTGCTGAGGCTGGCTTCAAACCTGTGATACTCCTGTCTCAGTCTTACAAGTACTGAAATTGTAGGCATGTGCCACTATATTCAGCTTTTTAAAATTCAAATAAAACTTTTCTCCTGTTTAAGAAAAAGTAGTAGACTCAGAAACATGAAAAGTCATCTAAAAAGTTCAAGTTTAGAACTGAAACAGGTTGTTAAATGACTTTCTCCCTTTGTTTTAGTAAATACTCTTTGAAAATAGAAACCGAAAATTCAAACAATTCACTTTGTTGCTCTCATGGAAAATCAAAATAGAAGAGATCTGGATTTAAATTTTACCCCAAACCAAATTTGTTGAAAAGATACTCTAAAAATAGTCTAAATTGGATTTTAGTTATTTTCCATTCTTTTAAAGGTTATAGATCACAACAGGGCCAAAGCTTTCTCGCTAGTCATAAAATCAAATTAAAAATAACGTGTTAGCTGGGCGTGGTGGCACATGCTTTTAATCCCAGCATTCTGGAGGCTGAGACAGGAAGATTGAGGTTTGAGGCCAGCCTCAGCTACTTAAGTGAAATCCTTTGCAACTTAGTAAGACCCTGTTTCAAAATAAAGAATAAAAAATAGGGCTGGGGGTGTAGCTCAGAGGTAGAATGCCCCTGGGTTCCATCCCCAGTACTGGAATAAAATAAAAAATTTAAAAATTAAAAAAAAAAAAAACTTGTTGATGAAACTACAGGAAGACAACTAATAATTAATAGGCTCATGAATATTTATGATAAAGTGCCACTAATTTTACTGTAGTAAGATATAAATAGAAGAAATCTTGACATGGATAGTAGCTTAGCATGTTCCCTCGAGCCTGAGAACAGAAAGACCATAGGAAACAAAAGAAGCACTGACAAATGTAAGTTCTAGGACAAAAAAAGACTAAAAATGATCAAAGTCCATAGAATAATGCCAACATAGTAGGTCTCCACTTTGGAAAAATGAGACAGAAATTAAAGAGGGAAATTTAAGGTTCTGATAGTCAAGAATGTTCTCATGACTCCGGTGAGCAAATTTCATTTCCATAAATGTTTTAAACTATAATTTTAGCCGGGCATGGTGGCGCATGCTTGTAATCCCCGCGCTTGGGAGGCGGAGACAGGAAGCTAGCCACACTGGCTTAAGAGACCCTGTTTCCAAATAAAAATATAAAATAGGTCTGGGAGTGTAGCCCAGAGGTAAAAGGGCTTCCAGGAACCCCAGTACCACCACACACACACACACACACAAAAAAAAAACCTATAATTATAATTTTAAGATTCTTTTAGATTGTCCCTAGTTTTATCGCTTCATGCATATCTTAGTTGAATATCTTAGGAGCTCCTCCCTCTCGATGCTGGCTCAGGCACACGGGATGGAAGGACGCCGGAGTCCACGCATCACCGCACAGGTTTGATATGGCTGGGCAGGAGGCAAGAGATTTTGTATTACTTGTCCCAAATCATGGGATTTGATATACATATGTTTTTCTTTACTAGAAATGCTATTGGAAAATTTAATATTTTCATTTCTGTAAGTTTTTGAAACATCAAAATCTTTTATGAGCACCAAATGGCTAAGTTAGGTTGTGAAAATTCTGTAATGATTTTCAACCGAAATATATGGTACGCTTTAATCCATTAAAAAACTAGTAAAAAAGTTTCAGCCAGAGTAGCAAGTAATTTTTGTTTTATGAAGCAGAGTATCTTTTATCTTGCTACATTACCAATGCTGTTGTAAACTGGATTTAAAGTGGTATTAAAAAAAGAAATCTGCCAGGTGTGGTGGCACATACTTGTAATCCCAGCATTTGGGAGGCTGAGACCAGAGGATTGCGGTTTGCGGACAGCCTCAGCTAGTTAGTTGGGCCTTCCGCAACTTAGTGAGACCCTGTTTCAAAATAAAGAATAAAAAATAGGGCAGGGGGTGTAGCTTGGAAGTCAAATGCCCCTGGGTTCCATCCCCAGACCCGCAAAAAAAAAAAAAAAAAAAAAAAAAAAGAAATCTATCAAACGATTTTTATCTGATTATACATCTTATTATAGACTATGTGCAGTAACATCTACATAATTAACAGGATTGGTTATGAAACTGATAGTAACCTACAATACTGGACAAGAGTAAGTTGGAGAATGATCAGTCTACAAACAAGTATGGTTTCCAAAGTGAGAGTACCTCCAAAATTCAGAACCCACACTAATATTCCCCCTAAAATATAAACCAGTAAAATACTAAAAATAAATAGTAGGCAAATACTAACACACTATCTGCCAGGTAACATCCTAAATGGTTTACATACATTGATTCACTTTCTTCTTCTTCTTCTTTTTGTGGTACTGGGGATGGAACCCAGGGGCATTCTACCTCCAAGCTACACCCCCAGCCCTATTTTTTAGTCTTTATTTCGAAGCAGGGTCTCACTGAGTTGCAAAGGGCCTCACTAAGTAGTGGGTGAGGCTGTCTGCAAACCCGAATCCTCCCGTCTCAGCTCTCCAATGCTGGGATTACAAGCAGGCGCCACCACGCCTGCTTTGATTCACTTTCCCATCATGGTAATCCCAAGCAACGACTGCAACCTCCCCATTTTTGAGGAAGCGTAGGACTGGACTTTGAGTGGCTTACCTTAGGTCAGGAACCTAGATGTGGCAGAGCTGTGATCTGAACCCAGGTAGAAGATGTCAGCTCCGTTTCTACCCACTGTCTACAAAATGCTTCTACGTGTACCAGAGAAGAGAACGACAACTACCCCAAGAGCCGGTTTGCCAACGTACCGCTGACAGAGATTGAGAGTACATCCTGTTCTAATCAGAGTCACTAGGAATCTTCTCAGGGAAATAGGAAAGTAGAGAATGCTGAAACCAGTCCAGTCATGTTTCAGTGTTTTAAAATAACTATGGGGCCGACATAATTGACAAAAAGTAGTCGTTTATACAGGGCTTGAAAAGAGTGACCAAAGAACATGGACTTCTTGTGGAGGGGAAAGGCTGACCTGACGATTCAGCAAAAAAGCTTCAGGGTAGAAAGGAGCCACCATACATCCATAGGTCTGCAACCCTGGAGTCAACCAAGTGTGGACTGAAAATATTTGGGAAAAATTATGTCTATACTTAACTGACACAGACTTTTTTCCCCTTGCCATTATCCCTTAATATAACCTAAAAATTACCTATGTAGCATTTATATTCTAGTAGGTATTATAAATAATCTAGAGATGCTTTCAAGTATAGGGAAGTGTCCAAAGGAGTCCTGGAGCCAATTCCTTGTGGATAACTATGCAGGGAAGCTGTGCTTTAGAT
Organism: Muscardinus avellanarius; assembly: GCF_963383645.1. Classification (NCBI taxonomy): domain Eukaryota; kingdom Metazoa; phylum Chordata; class Mammalia; order Rodentia; family Gliridae; genus Muscardinus; species Muscardinus avellanarius. The sequence continues at coordinate 102,562,412 of NC_137793.1, forward strand.
AGAAGTTAACCACTCCAAGAGTCAACACCACCAACAAAAACCCTTCGATAGTAACCCAGTTTGTAATGTAAACTTCCCTTTAGGATTAACTCTATAAATATTGAGGTTCATCAGGCTGTTTCTGATTTCAGTGTAAAAAAGTAAAGTCATCCAAGTACATCAGCCTTACTTTCTTCTAAATTTGGTTATTGTGAATCTAAATTTCCAAAAACTGGTAAAGCACAATTACTAAACTTGCAGATTCAGGGGTCAAATGGTACCTCTGACTATGCAGTTATGATCAAGAAACAAGTGATCTGGCAGTTTCTTTATAACTGTAGGTAGAGATGAATCTGCAAGACTTTTATCTCTCTCATACCATATGGCGAGAGATTAAGGAAACAAAATCCATTCCCAGATATATATGAGAGTGCCAAACAGAAAAATTAAAAGAGAAAATCCTGAAAGCATTGGGCAGGGTGAGGAGGGAGTAACAGCAGACTGTCCACCCCACAAGGCACTGTGCTGACAGCAGACTTCTCATTTCCAAGGTGACAGAAAATAATGAAATTACATTTTTCCAAGTGGTTAGGGAAAATAATTAATTGTCAGTATAGAATGTAACACTAGCTAAGTTACTCACCAAGGATAAAAGCAAAATAAAAAGCTTTCATTCAAAATAAAAGCACTTACCAATTACAGACCTTTGCTGAAAGAATTTCTAAAAATTTGCTTCATTAAACAAGAAACCAAATCCCCAAAGAAAAGATCAAGATGAAGGAAGCAATGAAAATGTCAATAATCTAATAAAAATAATAAAGTTAAAATAACAAAAATAATCTTATGTAGTAAAAAATAATGTGGGGGTAATGATTTAAAACAATGCAGGACTATGCTCTTATTAAAAATGAGGACAAGAAAGGTGGGAGAAGGGAAATCAAAAGGAAAGAGCAAGAGGAGGGACCCTGGGGCGTGCAGCCCCCACGCCGCACCCAGGGCCAGTTTCCTCCAGTCTCAGCTCGCCACCGAGCCTGGCTACACTTCCACACATAAGCTTTGCTTGGGCACCATTTTCTATATAGACCCTAGCAATATGTGAAAGAATTATATTTATCAGTCAAAAAATCTGTCAGATTGAATAGGAAAAATATCTAGCTATATAAAGAAATAATGGATCTGAAGGCTGTAGAAAAAAATAGTAACAATAACAATAATGGTGGTCTAGGAGTAGTAATAAAAGACAAAATAAACTTTAAAGCAAAAAGTATCATTAGCAGGAAAGAAAATCGATTCCCTAGAAAAATATAACTTTAAAATATATAAAGCAGCCAGGTGTGATGGCGCACGCTTGTAATCCCCGCACTTGGGAGGCAGAGACAGGAGGATCACGCAGGTTCGAAGCCAGCTGCGTGCGCTGGCTTAGGAGACCCTGTTTCCAATTAAAATGTAAAAATAGGTCTGGGAGTGTAGCCCGGAGGTAGAAGGGCTTCCAGGAACCCCAGTACCACCAAAAAAAAAAAAAAAAAAAAAAAAAAAGCAAAATTGAGGGCATTAAAATAAACTGAAAAGCCCAAAAATTATAGTTGGAAATGTTAACATATAATACGATTAGAAAGACAAAATCCAGGAAGCACACAGTATGCACACCACACAATGAACACATGTGACTGCATGGACACACATACAAGTCTTGTACCTTTATTTAAAATAAAGGAAATAATAGAACAGAATCAGGTGGCACCAGCTTAGTTTGATATTATAAAAAGGTCTAAATAAAATCTGTATAAATCAGGAAGTCAGCTATCAGAATATACAGTGAGGCAGGTGTGGTGCTCACACATGTATTCCCTATACTTGGGAAGCTGAGATAGGAGGGTCACAGGTTCAAAGCCAGTCTCAGCAATTTAGTGAGGCTCTCAGCAACCTACAGAGACTTGGTTTTCAAAAAAGAAATCAAATCAGTCTGGGGGTGTAGCTTGGAGGTAGAATGTTTCTGTGTTCAATCTCTAGTACCTGCCTCCCCCACACAAACAAAAATATATAGCACTAAGTCAAAGAGGCTAAGCTGATGCAAACTCCAATATCCTTGAAGCAGATAAATGATAAATTGATCTGAAAATATCCTATGATACAGGACTCCTTTTACCAGGGAGCAAATATAGATATACCAGTACATGGAGTGTTGTAGTTAAAATGGGGCAAGTGGCCGGGCGTGGTGGCGCACACTTGTAATCCCAGCGCTTGGGAGGCTGAGACAGGAGGATCGCACAAGTTCGAAGCCAGCCTTAGCTATTGAGTGAGGCCCTCGGCAACTTAGTGTGACCCTGTTTCCAAATAAAGTATAAAATAGGTCTGGGAGTATAGCCCGGAGGTAGAAAAGCCCCTGGGTTCCACCCCCAGGACCACCAAAAAATAAAATAAAATGGACAAGACGTGTGAGGACCTGCCTGAGTTTGATTCTCCAACACACACACACACACACACACACACACACACACACACACACCCCACAGGTACACAGGTACACAGGTGCGGGAAGAGCTATATGAGACAAGAGATTAACAGAAAAATGATTTCTTACTATTTATTTATTTATTTATTTATGGTGCTGGGGATTGAGCCTAGGGACTGGCCTTCTGCCTCTGAGCTACATTCCCAGCCCCAGCCCCTTTTATTTTGAAACAGGGCATCTCTAACTTACAAGCTAGCTTTGAACCTGTGATCCTCCTGTCTCAGCTTCCCAAGTACTGGGATTATAGGTGTGTGTCACCATGCCCAACCAGTTTTATACACACATATTTAGGCATGATGTATTTTTATATTTTTATTAAAAATGCTACAAATGAAAAGCATACCATTTTAACAAGCACCAAAAAATGTCCAATGTTTAAACATTTTAAAATCCATTCTTAAAAAAAAAAAAAAAATCCATTCTTATTTAGCCAAAAGACAAACTTTAAATTACGACTATTTTGATTCAATGTGATTCTGTTTTCTGAAAGGTTTAAATACCACATGTACATTTGACAAGATAATGTAATTATTAACATCCGTTACATTTTTATAATAATATCTATTGTTTGAAAATAACTATTTTTAGTGATTTGCTTTGGATAAGGAACAGAGATGAGCACACTTTTTTATTCGCAATGCCCCCTGCTGGTAGTTAGGAGAAACACAGATTTGACCATTTCTTCTAAATGTCCCTCACCTCGTCCATACAAGTCCCCTGGAAAACCTGTTAAAAAATACAAAATCTAGCTGGGCGTGGCGCACGCTTGTAATCCCAGTATTTGGGAGGCTGAGACAGGAGGATCGCAGTTTGCAGACAGCCTCAGCTACTTAGTGAGGACCTTTGTAACTCAATGAGACCCTGTTTCAAAATAAAGAATAATTTAAAAAATAGGGCAGGGGTATAGCTCGGAGGTAGAATGCCCCTGGATTCCATCCCCAGTACCACACACACACACACACACACACACACAAAAAAAAAAAAAAACCTCTGTTGCACAATATGCCCACAGAATTCTTTATTTCAGGATTCCTATGATAAGGCCTATTACTCTGCATTTTTAGCAAGTTCCGGAACAAATAAATATGGTAAAAATGGCTGTTTTCACCAATTAAAACCATATTTTACTTCAAAGCAAGAGGATCCTATAATGCTCTGGGAGGCTCTCAGCTACTTAGTGAGACACTATTTCCAAATAAAGTATAAAATAGATCTGGGAGTGTAACTTGGAGGTAGAAAGCCCCTAGGTTCCATCCCTCATACCAAAAAAAAAAAAAAAAAAAAAAATCCTTCACTGTGCCTATTTACAAATTAAACATTACCATACGTTTGTATGTACAGGAAGGAACACAGTATGTACAGGGCTCAGTTCTGCTTGTGGATTCAGGCGCCGAGGATCTACATTATTGACCTGGCACTGGAGGGGATTACTGCGTGTGTGGTATCCTAACCGTGGGCATCTCTACAAGCTGCTGGAGGCAGAGGCTGTACCTTACTTATCTCTGGTTCCCTACTGCCCACTGTGATACCAAGAAAAACTGGTATTTGTTTGGTAAACATTTGCTGAGCAATTAAAGACAAATTTCTATTCTTACTTTCTGTGGAAAAAGTATTGTGAATCATGGCTTTTATACAGCCTAACAGAAGCAATGGTTTAAATATAGTCATTTCTCCTTTGCACTTAGAGTTAACATTTAACTTTTATTAGGCTCTCTCATGTTTTAGTTCCTTAACTAAGGCTTTTCTTTTCTTTTGTGGTACTGGAGACTGAACCCAGGGTCCTGCACATATTAGGCAAGCATTTTAATGCTAAGCTACATCCCCCCAGCCCATTAAAAAAATTATTTGAAAGGGCCTTGCTAAATTGCCAAGGCTGGCCTAAAACTTGTGATCCTCCTGTTTAGCCTTCTGAATAGGTGAGATAGATTACAGGCGTGAGCCACCACTCCAGGCCCAGCTTTGATCATTCTAAAAGTCATTCAATCCAACTATGATCAAAACAGGTTAAAATGCCTTTACTGAGATTATTCCCAAAAGCTACAAAAGAGATAGGGGTAAGGAGATATTATTTTGAAATTCCAAGTTTCTCAAACATAGACAAAGCAAAATCAATTCAGTTTTGTTTTTATTTCTTAAATTTATAAAGAACATTCCATTTTCTATTAACTAGCTGCATATCTAATTCAGGTAATTTTTTATATACCACTAAAATTGCAAAGTTTAGAGTCATCCTTAGTGCCACAAAAGAAAGCCTTTGCTTTCATTCAATCAAGGTGTCATGGTCCATTCTATAGCTTTCTGGCACTCTAATTTCTCTATGTGTCACAAAAATTTACAAAAATCACAAATGCATGTCTCAAAGCATCATGAGACTATGTTGCTTCTTACACCATTTCAGTTTATAGCACCATGAAACTATATGGAGGAATTCAATTATGTTAAGAAACACGCCAGACAAAGGAGAAACCTCAGATGGGAAAAGAAGGCGACCTGACTGAGGGAAATGGGAGAGAAAAGAGGACAACACCCTAATGGGCATGATGCAAATCCACAAACATGTCAGAGTCAGTCCAAAGCCAAACACGAGAAGGGTGGAGGGACGAGGGAATGGGGTGGGAAGTGGGGAAGGGCCAAATGACTGGTGTGTGTGTGCACGCCTCTACCACCTGTACCTCAGTGTATGATTACAATGCACCTATAAATTAAATTCAAAAACTTAGAGAGGTACAATTAACAAATAAAAATTAAAAATATTTTTAAAATACTAACATACATTTGTCTTAAAAGTACAGTGATAGTTTCCTTAATATTTTTATTCTAAGGCTGGGCATGAGGGTGCACGCTTGTAATCCCAGCATTTGGGAGGCAGAGACCAGAGGATGGCGGTTCGCGGACAGCCTCAGCTACTTAGTGAGGCCCTCCGCAACTCAGTGAGACCCTGCTTCAAAATATAAATAAAAGAGCCGGGCATAGTGGCACACACTTGTAATCCCAGTGCTTGGGAGGCTGAGACAGGAGGTCTGCATAGGTTCAAAGCCAGCCTCAGCTACTTAGTGAGGCTATCGGCAACTTAGTGAGACCTTGTTTCCAAAAAGTATAAAAAAATAGGTTAGGAAGTATATCCCAGAGGTAGAAAAGTCCCTGGGTTCTACCCTAATACCACCAAAAATAAATAAATATATAAATAATAAAAAAGATACCAAATAGGGCTCAGGGTATAGCTCAGAGGTACAATGCCCCTGGGTTCCATCCCCAGTACCTTAAAAAAAAAAAAAAAAAAAATATATATATATATATATGTACACACACACACACACACACACACACACACACACACATATATATATATATATATATATATATATATATATTTATTCCATAACTACCAAGTACCTACTATGTACCTGGTACTATTCTAGGAACTATAGTTATATAATACGAAAAATTAAATTCTTCATGAGGTTAACACTGTGGTATATTTTCTTCTAGAAAGAGAAAAGGTAAAAACATTCTGTGGTTAAACTAGAGCTAGGGATTGGTTGCAGTGGAAGAAGAAAGATGAATCTAAACACCATAATTTTATAAAGTTAGTGAGAAGACTCTTAGCAAATCTGAAAATAAAGCTAGTAAAACTAGAAGAGAAAAATAATAAAACTTCAAAATTAACACTTTACCTCTGAATTCCTTCAAGAATATCCTTCACAGCTGTCATTAACTTTTGAAGATAGATAAATGCTTCTTCAAAAGATGCTATTTTTGAAGTACTCAGAGTTGAATTTGGGTCCAATCTTTGAAACACATCCATGCTAAAATGAAATAAAAAGGACAAGATGCTTATAGTATAAATCTGCATCTAGTAATTCAAATATTTCCACTGCCAGCATATAAAGTAGAATAACAATACAAAACTATCATAAGTTCAATATACTTAAATTAGGAACAAAAGATGATAACATATGAAAGTCTAGGCCAACATTTATGCAAGAGATTCAGGTCACAGCACACACTATACAGATCTAAATTAAAATAAGACTGTGAAGTTGTATGAATAATGCTTCACTCTAAGAGATGCTAAGAGACAGAGAGGCATTGATAATACGACAATCTACATTCGAGTCGGTCCTCAAGAACATAAGGAGGAAGACAAAACTTAGATATCAGACTGTTTGTTGGAACTAGTAACTCTAATTCTGGAAATATGTCACAAATAATTATTCACAATTTGCTAACAATTAGTAACACCCTAAATGACCAATATTATTAAAAGTGTCAAGGAAAGCTGGGTATGGTGGCACACATTTGTAATCCCAGTACTTGTGAGGCTAAGACAAGAGAATCGTAGGTTTATGGCCAGCCTCAGCTACTTTCGTGAGGTCCTCTGCAACTTAGTGAGATCCTGTTTCAAAATAAAGCATAAAAATAGGGCTAGAGGTATAACTCAGAGGTAGAATGTCCCTGGGTTCCATCCCCAGTACTGCAAACGAACAAACAAACAAACAAACAAACAAACAAACAAACAGTGTTAAGCAAAGAGTGAACTGGCCACCTGATGAAATGACAGCTATTAAAATGAAGCTCATGCCACATATGAAACAGAAAAATTAAAAACAGAAAATTTACTTATATAATAACCATATATACAATCAAAAAACCAGGCACGGTGGTGCATACTTGTAATCCTGAACTTGGGAGGCTGAGACAGGAGGATCGCAAGTTTGAGCTCAGCCTCAGCACTTGAGCAAGACTCTCAGTAACCTAGCAAGAGCCTGTTACTATGGCAAAAAATAAATATGGTAGGAGTGCAGGTGCAAGGTAGAATGACCTCGGGTTTAATCCTAGTCCCTCCACCACTCCCCAAAGAAACCAGAAACCCATGCATCACTGTGTGTAAACGGCATGTCACCCCAGAATGTGACTGTATTTAAAACAGGATCTTTGCAGATGTAATTAGTTAAGTTACAATGAGGCTGGGTTAGTAGGCTGGGTGCACCTACTCTCTTTGAAGACAAAGGCGGAGGCTGGAGCAACACATCAATGTGGCAAGTCCTGCCCGCAACCACCAGCGGGAAGGAGAGGGAGAGGGCGCGCTCTCCTCAGAACTGCCACTGACCCCGCAGACACCTCCATTTCCAATTCTGAACTCAGGAACTGTGAGCAAATCAACTTCTGTGTTTTGTTTGTTGGTGGTTTGTGGTACTAGGGATTGAACCAGAGGTGTTCTACCTCTGCACTATACCTCAGCTCTATTTTTAGTTTTTTGAAACAGGGTTTCACAAAGTTGTGCAGAACCTCACTAAGTTGCTAAGGCTGGTCTTGAAGCTGAGATCCTCCTGGCTCAGCCTTCCAAGTATTGGGATTACAAGCTTGTACCACCATACCTAGCTCTAATTTCTGTCATTTTAAACCACCTAGTTTGTAGTAATTTGTTATAGTATCCCTCAGAAACTAATACATATATCTAAAACAAAGCTGGGTGTACATTATAATATTAACAAGGTTAACTATTTTACTACTGTAGTCTTTAAATTATAGTACTCAAGGGAATTTCCTCCCCTACTTTACAGTACTTTCCAAAGTAATATTGTTCTAAATTGTTGTAAAACATACATAATATAAAATTCATCATTCTGCTTTATTTTTAATTTTCATTAATATATATTTTGATGAGATATACTTATTGTACATATTTATAATAGAGCATAGAGTGGCACTTCAATACATGTATATAATGCATAATGGTTAGATCAGTGTAACTGGTATGTTTGCCACCTCTAACATATACCCTTTCCTTTTTATTGGGAATATTCAAAATACTCTCTAGTAGCGATTTTGAAACAAATAATGTTGTCAAGTCAACTCAACTATCCTTATCCTACTGTGCTACAGAACATCAGAAGTTATTCCTCCTGTCAACTGCACGTCTTTTCTTTTTTCCCCCAGTACTGGGGATGGAACCCAGGGGCATTCTACCTCCAAGCTACACCCCAGCCCTATTTTTTTATTCTTTATTTTAAAACAGGGTCTCACTGAGTTGCAAAGGGCCTCACTAAGTAGCTGAGGCTGTCTGTGAACCGCGATCCTCTGGGCTCAGCCTCCCAAATGCTGGGATTACCAGTGTGCACCACCATATCCACTCTCTCACACACATTTGGGAGAAAAAATAAGAAACATTGGGAAAGAAAACAGGAAATACCTAGGAAAGCCAACAGTAAATAAATCTACGCAACAGATGTTATTCTAAAAACTTCCATTACAACTTTTATATAGAATGATACAGATTAGGTAAAAGGATCAGTATACTAAAACCTTCTTCTCCAGAATTTATCCTAAAGGGCAGAATGAGGGAGGAATTGAGAAGAGGATGAGCCACACCGGGCATGGGTCTGGCAAGAACAACGTCTTAGTTGGAGCCCCACTCGGCGCTACTACTTTTGCTCCTATGCTTGCTCCTATCTCTTACAACGTGCCAGCAAATCCTAATGGTTCTACTTTTCAAATACACCCAGCATGTGACCAATTCTTACCATCTCTATCCAGCCACCCTGGCTCAAGTTGCCATCTTCCACCTACATCATTACAGCAGACACCTGACTGGCCTTCCTACTTCACGCCAGCACTGCAGTCTATTCTCAACACGGCAGAGCAATCTTTAAAACACAAGCCCGACACTGTCACTTCTTCGTTTAAAACTATACGGCAGAAAACTAAGTAGTAACACCCGAAGTTTTCACAGCAGCCTCCCAGCCCTGCACCATCAGCACTCGTCCCTCCCCACTTCATCTCCTGCTGTCCCCGGCCCACTCACTCCAGACACACTGGCTTCTTTTCACATCAATGAACATGCCAGAGAGGCTCTTCAAAGTCTTTATCGTATCTGTTCCTCTATCTGGAATACTCTTCCCGAAAATAAACATACGGCTCCCACAAAATGTTCCTTCACCAGGACACGGCACAAATGTGACTTATTTGTTAAATGGTTTTCTTGACCACTTTAAAATTCTATGTCCCGCTCATCCCCATCCCCAAACTATGTTTCTATTCCTCCTCCATCTCTTTGTTCCTCTTAAAAGATATTGCCATATGAGAGAATCCTTAGTGCCTGAAAGTACAAAAAAAATACAATAAATGCACCACTTTTCTTTGGTTCTAGACTTTTTTTTTAGACACGCTGCAATGCACTACTGGATTCATAGCTAAAATAAAAGTGCTTCACTTGAAAATAAATCTTTACCTTGAAGACAGGCATACTAAGCACATTATTTTTAAATATAACAAACATACTATCTAAAACAATGTTTATCCTAGGCTTCCAGACTTTGAGTACTCTTGCAGTATTTTGTTTTATAACCACTAGAATTCAGATCAATCTTTCTGTTTTTCTCAGACATCTATATTCCTAATACATAGACTGTGCCTGGCATATAACTGACTAATATATATTTGCACGACCACAACCAGCACTCTGGTAGTTTTACAAGAGTAAGTGTGCCTAGATCACAGCACACCTTCAAATGAGATCTTTACATGAAAGGTCCTGCATGATACTGCTGACCAAGTTCTACAGGGACTCTGATATACAAACCAGGCTCGAGAAACAATGAAGTGGGCTTAAATAAATAGCACTGACAAAGCAATATAAAGCTTAAGCATTTTTCACTCACTGAAATGCTCTATGTAAAGTTTATTATTCAGAAACAACACAGAACTCTCCAGTATCCAATGCAAATGGATGGTATTACACAAAATACTCCACTACATTCTAAATGGAAAAAAAATTAAAGTATCCTACATATGGCTCAAATCTATTTTATTCTGAAAGCAGTCATCTCTGCCTGGCATATATAGTAACTTTCTGCTATCCATAATAACTGATTAACCAGAACTTTAAAAATATATTAAAGTGGGGCATGGTGGCACATGTCTGTAATTCCAGAACTTGAGAGATTGAGTTAGGAGGAGCGCAGGTTGGTGGCCAGCCTCAGCAACTTAGGGGGACCCTCCAGAATTTTGTGAGATCCTGTTTCAAAATAAAAAATAAAATAGGACTGGGAGTGTAGCTCAGAGGTAGAATATTCCTGTGATCAATCTCCAGTACCCAACATAAATAAATAACAAACGAATAACCTACTTTATATCAAAATATAAATTTATAAATGCTTTCTTCTTTAGCTTACATGTCAAGCACAGTTATTTCTTTAGTATGATAAGCTAGCAACCCAGCTGTCAGGCTATGGATTTGTTGGGAAAAAAACTTAATTGTAGCCCAGGACTAAAAATGAGCCCCCAATATATAATGCTGTATATATCAGATAGCCAACTGAGATTAGATGTTTAAGTGGATTACTAATATTACTCTGTTGCTTTTCATGAATACCTAAATAAATTATCTTAATCAAAAACAAGAGTCACACTAAACCCTGGACCCCAAATCATACAATATGCCACTGGCTTGGTAAATTAATTACATAAAGATTTTGGGCTTGGGGAAAATTATAGGAGAGAGTGTTCACCTACTTTTAAATCGTTGGTTCTAAGTATTTAATTGATTAATTAATTTATTTATGTATTCATTGTGGTACCGGGGATGGAACCCAGGGGCATTCCACCTCTGATCTCGACCCTCAGCCCTACTTTATTCTTTATTTTGAGGCTGGCCACGAACCTGTGATCTTCCTATTTCAACCTCCCAGGTACTGGGATTACAAACAAGCACATGCCACCAAACCCGGCTCTGAACAATTTTTTAAGCTACTTTAGCATCAATCTGTTCTTAAAAACTATGCAAAAGAGCTTCTGCCTGTCATTTCACCAACACCATAGATTCTTATGTGTACATGACAAAAGTAACAGAAGCATTTTTCCTTTAAAACGAAAATATTTACCTTCCTTAAAAAAAACAAAAATCTTCCATGAACTTTCCCTAATCCAGGCTGATTTTTATTTTCAATTTTATGATGGCCGTACCCTGCACACTTGTTGAGCGACTGAGGGGCTTGGTGTTGACATACATCGGCAGCGCTGCTCACCAAGGCTGCACATCTGCGGCGCACGGAGATGCTGCCCCCTGCGCTCTCAGCCCCGCCTCGGCCTTGCTGAAGCAGAACTGCTGCAGATGCACACTAGGCACAGGTATCTTTGAGCTCGCCAGGTAATTCTGCTGTGTGCTCCTACTTATGCATCACTATTTGTGAGGTTCCAATATGACAAAAGGCCCCCAGTAAGAGGATCTCGTACCTGAAACTCACAAGCCACACACTAACTATTCAGTATGTAATAGTAATCATGGAAACTCTAGAAAAAGCATGCATGCCACTCTAAAGCTAAAAAAAAAAATCTTAGAAATTGAGTACCTGCTCTGATATATTGTAATCCAAACACTCTCTAGGATGGCCCATATTTCTTGATGCCTGTTAGGTTGGGGAAGATGAGAACTGGAGAAAACAGTGATTTCTTGGTTATGGGACTTCATCAAAGAAGTATCTTCCTGCTTTTTACTGACTGTGCTTTCTGAAGAATTTGGCTTAAGTTTTGTCTTGACCTGAGGAAATAAGAATTACATAAAGTGTAGCTGGTCCTTTACTAGTAAGTGGGGAAATAATGCCAACTGTCTTTACCTCCTAGGTTCTGGGCAAGTACTGGCTGTTCTTTTTCTTTTATGTTTTGTACAGAATATATTCCCAGAATATCATCAGAACTAGAAAAGATATTTTCCTTTTCTGTTTAAATTCAACATCTCCAATCTATTTATTATAGTGGCTCTTCTTAATTAACATAACATGATGATTTCAATTTAAGAATAATGTATGAACACTTCTTTTTTTTTTTTTTTTTTTTTGCGGGTCTGGGGATGGAACTCAGGGGCATTCTACCTCCGAGCTACACCCCCTGCCCTATTTTTTATTCTTTATTTTGAAACCGGGTCTCACTGAGTTGCAGAGGGCCTCACTACGTAGCTGAGGCTGTCCGTGAACCGCGATCCTCCGGTCTCAGCTTCCCGAATGCTGGGATTACAAGCATGAGCCACCACGCCCAGCTATGTATGAACACTTCTAAACATGTGGTATTGGACACAAAGGCAGAGTCAAGCTCCAAGTACCTCACAATCCAGAAAAAAAGAACAGAAAGAACTACAAAGGGCTATTTAAAAAAAAATCAATATATAAGTTAAACTTTATGGGCGATGGTGAATCACCACTTGAGGTTTCCAATCCAGACAGTGAGATACTCCAAACTGAAGAAAGCGTAGGCAAGATTATTTAGGCTGCTATAAATTATCCAGGAGAGGAATCCTGAAAACTTGAATTTCTATCAAAAGGCAAAAGAAAAAAAGGGGGAAAGGTACAAAAAGTATTTAAAGACCTGGCCCAAAACTAGATTCAGGGAGTAAGGGAGGCTCTAAGGTGTTTTTAACTTAGATGTCTAGAGGATAATAGTATAAATACTAGAAATTTAAGATAGCCATAAATTTAGGTGTGTGTGTGTGTGTGTGTGTGTGTGTGTGTGTGTGAGAGAGAGAGAGAGAGAGAGAGAGAGAGAGAGAGAGAAGTGAAGAGAAAGAGAACAGGGGGAAGAAGAGGAGGAGGAGGAGGAGGAGGAGGAGGAGGAGGAGGAGGAGGAGGAGGAGGAGGAGGGAGAATGTTGAGAACTAGCAAGCATAAAACAGGAGGGGCCTCAAAAGTCTACAAAAGCAATAGAAGCCAGGGAGAGATCCCAAGAAAAGAGACAATATAGCAAATAGCACGGTCAATTGAAAGTATTTAAAACTCGACTCCGGCATGGTAGCATGCGCTTGTAATCCCAGTACTTGGGAGGCTGAGAGGCAGGACCACATGTTTGAAGCCAGCCTCGACAACTTAGCGAGGCCCGCTGAAACTTAGTGAGACCATTTCAAATAAAAGATAAAATCGGGCTGGGGATTAGCTCAGGGATAGAATGCCTCTGGTTTCAATTCCCAGTGCCACATAAAAATAAAAAATAAAAATAAAAGTAGAAGCAATCTAAGTATATTTTAAGATGAAGTAAAAAGAGGCACTATTGATTCAAATGATTTAAAATATCACTTGAAAAAGTGTTAGGTTAAAAACTGATAGGATGGGAAAATGTAACTCTAAGTTTAAAAGCTAGGTCTCTGATCCCTGTTCCACTATAACATGCTTCATGAACTTGGGCGAAACCACTCCATCCCCTACAGCTAATTTCCATGTTGATAAAAGGAGAATCGCAAAGGTCTGTCTTCACAGTTGCTATTTTTATGCTTCTTAAATTTAAAATTGTTTCAATAACAGTTAATAGTTATAAAAACTTGTTACATATAATAGCTTTCTAAGAATCTTATATTAGCTCATTTGATGCTCACAACCACCCTATAAAATAAGTAACTATGATTATCCCTATTTTATTTTATTTTATTTTTGTTTGGTGGTACTGGGGTTCCTGGAAGCCCTTCTACCTCTGGGCTACACTCCCAGACCTATTTTTATATTTTTTATTTAGAAACAGGGTCTCCTAAGCCAGTGCGCGCGGCTGGCTTTGAACCTGCGCGATCCTCCTGTCTCCGCCTCCCAAGCGCGGGGATTACAAGCGTGCGCCACCACGCCCGGCAAATTATCCCTATTTTAATATTGAAGCGGACTGAGGCAAAAGAAGGTTAAAGAACTCATCCAAAGTCCCTCAGATGTCGGACGTGAGAACAGGATTTGCCCTTCAGCAATCTATGCATGAGGCTCTAACTGTTCTCCACGTGTAAAAATACTACTACCCTTCTGATCTTGATAAACATAAATAAATGCAAAGTCTTATTTTTATCTTGGGATAATTTTTTCTTCCTTTCTTTTTATTTATTTATTTTTTTCTGAACAAAACACCCAGGGACTTTCTACCTCTGAGCTACAACCCGAACCTGTTTTATTTTTTATTTGGAAACTGGAGCTTCATTGTGATGGTGCGGCTGGCTTTGAACCTGCGATCCTCCTCCCTTCTCAACCTCACAAGTACTGAGATCACAGGTGTGCACCGCCACACAGGGCATCATACATGCGGGGCAAGCTCTCAACCACCAAGCTACACCTCCACCCAGCGAGCTGTCTTTACCCCATCGTGTACATCTAGAATGAGGAGCAGCATTCATCTAATACTTCTCTTCAGCTCAGGACAGTAGTGCGCACCACTATACAAAGTGGGCTGTTTCTTTCATCTGACACATGGAATTTATTATGTGCCAGACAATAAGGTCTTTACAAATATTAACTTATTTAAACCTCATGAAAATCCTGAGGCAGGGATTATTATTAGTATACCATACCACGAAAGAGAGAATTAAGGCTTGGTGAGTTTAGATAACTAGAGTTTAAAAGCACAAGTCAGGATTCTCAGCATGCGAGTCTAAATTTCAGCAACAAGATTATTTTAAACACCCTTGGTAGGGAGGTAATTTTTTTTTTTTTTATTGTTAGGGGCTTGTTAAATAAAAATGTATATATCCTTTTCCTACTCTCACCCCACATAAATGAAAACTTGAAAAGTGATAATGTTAGGTTATCTTTCTATTTTAGTTTCTCAGAAGCATTTTAAAAAGAAAGAATGAATATTATTCTTAAATTTTTCTACACTGGTAGATTTTTTTTTCTTTACAGTTACTAGATTGAGCTATCCTCTTTAGAAGTAAGCTAATTTGTTGCTCCAGTTACTTAGACACAAGTAAGTATTTAAGACTTAAATGCATTCTAGGAAACAACGCCTATGGAAGTATATTTTGAAAGACAATGCTAATCACAATGTTCCTGGCTTCCCAAGACAACAGACAGCACTTCAGAGCTCTAACCCGGGAATCACACGGAGCCCAGGGCGGAGGGAGAGCTCATGAGGATGCCGATTCTGCTCCTCTCCTTCATGCTAATGTACCGACTGAAAATTCAGGGTCCAGGAATAAATAACTTACTAAATAAGGTGTGTGTGTGTGTGTGTGTGTGTGTGTGTGTGTGTGTGGTACTGGGGATGGAACCCAGGGACATTCTACCTCTGAGCTACACCCCCAGCCCTAGTTTTTATTCTTTATTTTCAAACAGGGTCTCACTGAGATGCAAAGGGCCTCACTAAGCAGCTGAGGCTGTACCCAGTGCTGGGATTACAAACTTGCACCACCACGCCCAGCTACTAAATAATAATTTTGATAGTTCTACATATCCACTGGGCAACATACATACAGCAGGCATGCAATTACCTGGTAACATTAACCTGGACAGTACATTTTCACGATACCTCCATCTCTAGACTTCCAATTGATGAGAAGAACTTGACACTAGATATTATTTTTATCCCAAGCAACTCTAAGTCTTGTTTGATTTGCAATTATCTCAATTCAGAAACTGTTAGGCCTGTAAGGACTTTGAACTTCCATCTTGGTCACTGCACTTGTTTCACTAAAAATATGATTTTGGACTTAGTTCTGTGATGGGAGATTATATGTCCTTGCCAACACAATCCAAGTCTCTGTTTCCAAATAAGAAATAAAATCGGATCTGGCCATGGTGGCACACACCTGTAATCCCAGCATTTGGGAGGCTGAGAAAGGAGGATCGCGGTTCGCAAACAGCCTCAGCTACTTAGTGAGGCCCTCTGCAACTGAGTGAGACCCTGCTTCAAAATAATAAAAAACAGGGCTGGGGTATAGCTCGGAGGTAGAATGCCCCTGGGTTCCATCCCAAGTACTGCAAAGAGAGAGAGAGAGAGAGAGAGAGAGAGAGAGAGAGAGAGAGAGAACAGAAAGAGAAAGAGAAATAAAAAGAGAAAGAAGAAAGAAAGGAAAGGAAGGAAGGAAGAAAAGAAAGAAGGAAGGAGAGAGAAAAAAGAGAAAGAAAGAAAATAAATATATCGAGCTAGGGGTGTAGGGTGAAGGTAGAATGCCTCCCATCTCAATACCCAGTAACACACACACACACACACACACACACACACACACACACACACACACACACAGAGTGATATTTGCCATTAAAAAAACTATCACTGTTTTGGTTTTCTTAAACCAAAAGATCATTTCACACCTTAAATCAATTCTTTCCTAAAGAATTGTCATGTATTTTCCATTCACTTATATATTTTAAAAGAGAAGCTTCCTTTATTCCATTCAATGCTGTATTAGAAGTGAGTTCATTTCTTCAACAACTATGACTAAGTTTGGAATCAACTAGTCCTGTGATGACTTCATGGGTACTGGGCTTACCTGACCATGAAAAATAAATGAGGAAAATCTGCCTTGAAGTCAGTTCCTCAGAGAAAAAGGAGAATGCAGAATCTCTTTTATTCAGGTTCCATTAATATCTCTTCTGGTACTTATGATACACAATTTTTTTTAGCTCTTTCTGGCCCCCAAAATTACCTGAATTTTCTAGGTTTAAAAAAGTCAGAAAGACTATAGAAATAGATTATTACTGAGGGCAAAATTTACATAGTTAAGTTTAAAACACATAAAAAGTCATCAATCTTAGGGTGGCTGCAGGAGAATCACATGAGAAGCCTTGCTTAAAAACGAAAAATTCACGGGTCAAGCTAGACATGGTGGTGCCTGCCTATAATCCCAGTACTTGAGAGGCTGAAATAGGAGGGTCAGAGGTTCAAGGCCCACCTCAGCAGCTTGGTGAGACCCTCAGCAACTTAGGAAGACAGCATTTCAAAATAACTTTTTTGAAAAAAGGGGCTTAGGATATAGTTCAATGGCAGAATATCCCTAGGTCCAATCCCCAGTACCAATAAATAAATTAATTAATTCATGGCTCAAATGGTAAAGTTTGAATAGGGCCTACAGGTTAGATGACGATATTTATCAATGTTAACTTCCTGACTTATTAAACTGTAGTTGCGTAAGATCTTACTTTTTTGAAAATACGAGAAATTTAGATGTACTGAGACATCACCTGTGCAGCACACACGCAAACAGCTCAGCAAAAAGGTGAGTAGACAGACAGACTGGTAGACAGGAGACTGACAGGGGAAACGAGAGGTGAGCAGACCGACTGGTAGACAGGAGACTGACAGGGGAAACAAGCAAATGGATCCAAAGTTAACTTTTTGGGAATCAGGATAAAGGCTATACAAAGGATTGTCCTGTTTAAACTGGCAATTTTTTCTTAATTTTGCAACTATTTGAGAATAAAAAAATAAGAACAACATTCCTGGCATCAATGCTAAAAATGTGATTCAGTAAGGTTTAAGAGAGTCTTGGCATTTGCGTGCTCACAACATTTCCTGCGCGGTTTTGATGCACAAGAGATTCGCTGGCTCCAGGAACTGGAGATGAGAGTTGAACAACAGTGCCTCGCTTTCTTTTAGTCATAAATGAAATAATATACAATACCAGCAACGTGGTGCTGCAGCCTCCATAAAAGAATGTGCCTTTCATAAACTCACGCTAAAAGAGCTGCTTACACTCCGTTCAATTTACTCAACATTCACTTAATGCCTTTGGTATGTTAGAATAAGTTAGAATTAAATTATCCTTTACCTACTATTGCTGTGAAATACACTTTCTAGAATATACATGACCAGCTACTCTACACGGCATTCCAAAAGTATCTTACCTCTGTAAACGTTTGGAGCAGTTTGTTGACTTGCGCAAAGGCTTGCGGGAGAATACCATCATAATCTGACCTTGTACTGAAAGCATGTAACAAATTTTTAGAATCCTGAAGCAGGAATTTCACTGTTATAAAATCCATTTCTTTATTAGCTGGTAAGAGATAATTAAGAAAGAAAAATATGCAAGAATGAGTACACACCACAAAAAGAACTCTGGGATACTATTCTGATATCAATTTTGAAATCTAAGAAGGGCATATATTTACACCTACACATCACTCCTTTTAGTTTCTGGGATAAAAAGCAACAATTACGCAGACTGAATAATAGACAAAGTCCTTCAAGTTAACACTGGTATTCTGTATTCCGATTCCAGGAGTTCTTTCAACGTGGTGGATTTAAGAGTAAAAGTAAAATGACAGAATGTTACTCTCTCCAAAAAAGAGACAAACATTCAAAAGAAAAAAAAAATCACAGATCTTCAAAGACAAGGCTGTTTCACAGTCAGATTACTATCTAGGCATCAGAAGAACCACATTTTAGTGGCAAGCATGTAAGTTGTCCATGTCCCCATGACCAGTTCAGTCATGTAATAACTTACTTTCCAGCACATAACTTAATACTAGGTTTATAGAGAATAATGTATCATCTCTGTGTATACAACAAAAAGTCAACCAAAAAAAAAAAAAACAACTTAAAAACTGGGCATCAGTGAGAAGCTAGCAAAACTTTTTCCCTGAAATTAAAAGTAAGATAATCTATAAATAGTAATTTAAAAGTATAACAGTTTTTTCTCAAGGAGCTAAAACTGCTTATGTCAAATTCTAAAACTAGCTAGGAAAGGTGGTGACAGTTGTAAATATTTAAAAAGTTATGCACAATAAAATTAATTTCTAATGTCATAAAACACAAAACAAAAAAATTTCCATTATTAAGGCATAATGCTGCATAACAGTTTTCAAAGGCAAAATTGCCAGGTTAAAATGTTTGCTTCGCTGGGCGTGGTGGCGCACGCTTGTAATCCCCGCGCTTGGGAGGCGGAGACAGGAGGATCGCGCAGGTTCGAAGCCAGCCGCGCGCTGGCTTAGGAGACCCTGTTTCCAAAATGAAACTGTAAAAATAGGTCTGGGAGTGTAGCCCTGAGGTAGAAGGGCTTCCAGGAACCCCAGTACCACCAAAAAAAAAAAAAAATGTTTGCTTCACTTTTGTTTTAATGTCCACAGTTTAAAGGTCACAGTTAAACACAGCATGGTTTTTCATCGGCATTTTGAGTTAAAACTACATAAAGAATTCCTCTTAATCACTTAGACAAAATCTTGCTTCTGAAATCCTTAAAGGTCTCTTATCTCATGGGACACCTACAGCTGAGTCTCGCCAGCCCCTCCCAGTATGGCTTCTTATAGGAATACTTTCAGTGACTTTTAAAGCTGATGACCGGTTTAAATTCCTGTGGGACAAGAGATGAGGCGATGCTCCATATGGGACAGACTAAAGATCTGATGAACCTCAAAAATCTAAGGAACACATAAACAGGCTCAGTTTCTTTAAGGGCGCTTCTCCAATGTCCTCTGTGTTTAACAGGGCTTCTACCCTTGAATTAATCATTTAAATTGTGTCTTTTTTTTCTTTTCTTTTCTTTCTTTCTTTTTTTTTTTTTTTTTTTGGCGGTACTGGAGATGGAACCCAGGGGCATTCTACCTTTTGGTGATACTGGGGGTGGAACCCAGAGGCTTTCTACATCCGGGCTATATTCCCAGACCTATTTTATACTTTATTTGGAAACAGGGTCTCACTACGTTGATGAGAGCCTCACTAAGTAGCTGAGGCTGGCTTCGAACCTGTGTGATCCTCCTGTCTCGGCCTCCCAAGCACTGGGATTACAAGCATGTGCCATCTTTTTTTATTTTTGAAACAGGGTCTTACTAAGTTGCGCTTGGCCTTGAACTCTGTCTTACACAAATTCTTTTACTAAGATTATGGGGAAAAGAATAATAACAATGATAATTCAGTACACAGACACAACACAAAAAGAACTCTATATGAATGAAATGGTTTAATGCTTCAATAAAGCCAATAATTATTTAAAGTTGATATGGAAAACAAAGTTATAAAAGTTACTAGTCATTTTCCATAAAATTTTATATAGATTAATATAAGGATATATGTTTAGTATATTAAAGTTAAACTCATATATAATTCAACAGATAAGGATAGTATTAAAAGACAGTAAACAAAATCATAAATGAATTTTTCCAATGAAAAATTAACGTAGAACAGAAGATATTTTTATAATCCCTCTCCTTACTCTTTTTTTCTGCGGGTCTGGGGATGGAACCCAGGGGTATTCTACCTCCAAGCTACACCCCCTACCCTATTTTTTATTCTTTATTTTGAAACTGGATCTCACTGAGTTGCAGAGGGCCTCACTAAGTATCTGAGGCTGTCCACGAACCGCAATCTGTTCTCAGCCTCCGGAATGCTGGGATTACAAGCATGCGCCACCACGCCCGGCTCTCTCCTTACTCTTCACAAGTCACTAAGCAATAGGCCTCACATTCTTCTATACCAAAGACCAATAAACTATACACACAATGACTACAAAAATAATTTTTAAGCCGGGCATGATGGCGCACTCTTGTAATCCCCGCACTTGGGAGGCGGAGACAGGAGGATTGGTTCGAAGCCAGACAGGTTTAAAGCCAGCCTCGCTGGCTTAAGAGACACTATTTCCAAATAAAAATATAAAAAATAGGTGTCTGGGAGTGTACCCCAGAGGTAGAAGGGTTTCCAGGAACCTCAGTACCACCAAAAAAATAATAATAATAAACAAAATAATAATAATAATAATAATAATAATAATTTTTAGCAGAAGAGAGTAGTCACTCCATCTTCCCTTTAATCTCTACTGCCAGTCAGAGCTGCTACCTGCTGCCTCTCAGCTGCGTCCAAGAGTGGAACACTGCCCAACCCAGAAAAACAGGTCAAGGGAAGACAGAAGCTAGACAGACCTGGGGTTAGTAGGCTTGTTTCATGGCATTGGTACTGGGGATTGGACACTGGGGTGTTCCAACTCCAAGCTATACTTCCAGCCCATTTGATTTTTTATTTTGAAACAGGGTCTCACTAAGTTGCTGAGAATCTTGCTAAGTTCCTGAGGCTAGTCTCAGACTGTGATACTCCTATCTCAGCCTCCCAAGTACTGCGATTATAGGCATGCACCACCATGCCCCGCTAGATAAGCCACTTTTTAAACTAATCTTATTCAAGATGACACTAACCTTAAAAATGAACGTATCCAAGACCACTTTTCTCTCATAAATACATTATGCGCCAAATAAAAATATGAAAAATGATTCCACATGTTTAGTAAAACTGCCTGTAAGACATGACCAAATGGATGTTCCAAGTCTCTTATATAATAATGTTGTTAATAAATAACTTCTATAATTAAAGGGAATGCTGCAAGTGTCCTCTGTCAAAAAATTAGCAACTTCTAAAAGCAGATACTCATGTAGTACCACTTGGATAAGCTGTATGGGATGTCAGGTGTTTAAAATCTCCTGCTGGGGGAAAATTTTTAAAAGTACAAAATATTTTCAGAGTTTGCACTTTAAGAAAAAGACAAAGAATGAGGGCTACCTGCCTAGAATATGCTCCCCTCCCCCACTACTAGTCTCAGCTTCCAGGAATCTGTGCTTAAGTGCTGCAATAACTTCTTGTGCATGTTCTTTGGTAAATCTCTCTTACTCTTCACTGCCTGGCTTTTGTGTCTTTAAACCTAATTTAATAGCTCTCTTGTCCTCAGCTTATTCATTAAAAGCCACCACAGTTGTTTTTTAAAAGTAGACCAAAGCCAGGCGTGGTGGCGCATGCCAGTAATCCCTGCGCTTAGGAGGTAGAGACAGGAAGATCACGCTGGTTTGAAGTCAGCCTCCCTGGTTTAAGAGACCCTGTTTCCAAATAAAAATATCAAAGAGGTCTGGGGGTGTAGCCCGGAGGTAGAAGGGTTTCCAGGAACCCCAGTACAACCAAAAAAAAAAAAAAAAAAAAAGTAGACCAAGCCGGCATGGTGGTGCACGCTTTTAATCCCAGCATTTGGGAGGCTGAGACCGGAGGATCGCAGTTTGCAGACAGCGTAAGCTATTTAGTGAGGCCCTCCACAACTCAGTGAGACTCTGTTACAGAATAAAAATCCAGGCGTGGTGGCGCACGCTTGTAATCCCAGTACTTGGGAGGCTGAGACTGGAGGATCGCGGTTCACGGACAGCCTCAGCTACTTAGTGAGGCCCTATGCAACTCAGTGAGACCCTGTTTCAAAATAAAGAATACAAAACTAGGGCAGGGGGTATAGCTCAGAGGTTGAATGCCCCTGAGTTCGATCCCCAGACCCGCAAAAAAGAAGAAAAAAACCACAGAATTAAAAAAAAAAAATGGGCAGGTCAAATGCCTCTGGGTTCCATCCCCAGACCTGCAAAAAAAAAAAGTAGACCAAATATACCAAATACATAAAACAATCAACTGAACCCATAACAGCAGTCGTACTTGTTCTTTTAAGGTATAGCAAGACAAATCTCGCTGTTTGGCTCTAGGTAAGTCACTATCTCAGGGCTAATTTCTGTGATCATAAAATACTAGATTTGGTAACAGTAGATTAGCATGTTCACATTTTCTTTGCAGAGAAACTCTTTTTCAACCCCTAAATGAAGTTGAACAAATTAAAAAAAAAAAAGAACTGGAGCTGAAGGCCAAAGGCGACACCTACCAAGCTCCCCTTGCCAACTTTTCCACCTGCAATCTGCGGCAGCACAGCCACTTCAAAAACCAAAGGTCTGTTCAGTGCAGTCTAAAACCCGCCGAGTCAGTGACTCGCTGCAGTCCCTTCCACTTCTGAAATTCACCCAAGATGGCAAAACAGTTTTAAAAGTTTGGCAAGTGTCATTAAAACGTATATAAGCCGGGCGTGGTGGCACATGCTTGTAATCCCAGCATTCGGGAGGCTGAGACTGGAGGATTCCAGCTTGAGGAACAGCCTCAGCTACTTAAAAATTGAGTTGAGGGTGTAGCTCAGACACACACACACACACACACACACACACACACACACACACTCTCTCACTCATGGACTGGGGTTATACCTCAGCAATACAGTGCTTGTGTGCAGCCTGGGTTCAATCCCTAGTACTGAAACAAACCATATATATATATATATATATATATATATATATATATATATATATATATATATACACATACATACATATATATATACACACACACACAGTTTGTATGTATATATTATATGTAACATTATTAATGTTATATATGTTATGTTATATATAACATTATTAATGTTCCTGTATATATATAGATGAACATTAATGTTACCATTTATATCCATAACCTTTAAGACCTATATCCATTCATTCATCCAGCTGTAACAAATTTCCTTTAGAAATTAGAAGAATAGTTCATTAAGAAGCAGCCCACACCCACTCATGAAGGTGCATGCCTGCCATCCTACTGCTTGGGAAACTGGACAGGAGGATTGTAAGTCTGAGGTCAGCCTCAGCAACAGAGTGAGGACTTCAGCAACTTATCAAACCCTGTAACAAAATAAAATACAACAGATGGGCACAGTGATGCACACCTATAATCCCAGTACTTGGGAGGCTGAGACAGAAGAATCCCAGGTTTGAAGAGAGTCTCAGAAAGAAGTAAGACTCATCAACCTAGCAAGATCCTGTTTCCAAATATAAAACAAAATAGGGCTGGGGGTGTAACTTGGAGGTAGAATGCCCTGAGTTCAAATGCCAGTATCACCAAAAACAAAGTTAAAATAAAATATAAAGGAGGGCTGTGGGTATAGCTCAGGAGAATGCTCCTGGATTCAATCCCCAGTACCATACACACACAAAAAGAACAATCTTTTCATTAATTCATCTTCACATCCCTTGGAATATATGTTAGACTTAATACTTTTAACACTGCTGAAGAATAACATATAAAAGATTCATACCTTT
The DNA here is from genome assembly GCF_963383645.1 of Muscardinus avellanarius. Lineage (NCBI taxonomy): Eukaryota > Metazoa > Chordata > Mammalia > Rodentia > Gliridae > Muscardinus > Muscardinus avellanarius. Next base: position 102,586,496 of record NC_137793.1, read on the forward strand.
ACAAAGATTTTCATATAGGCTTTCAACAGTTAAAAGCAAATTCTTTTCCATAACTAATCCAAACACAGCCAACCAATGTTTTTTAAAGCACTGTAATAAATGTATTAGAGTCCATGGTGGTTTCAAGTACAGCATCTAAAGAGTATTTAAAAAGATTAGCATCTATAGATTTATTTAATAGTCATTTTATTTAAACACACCTACTTAGGAATTCCTACATATACTTCTGGGGGAAATGTAGTTAGCTAAATTATTTTAAAATTAAAATAGGCTTTATTAAAAGTTAATCAGTCAGGGTGTGGTGGCCCACCCTTGTAATTCCAGTACTTGGTAGACAGGAAGATTGCAGGTTCACAGCCAGCCCTAGCTATTTAGAGGCCCTATTTCTAAATAAAGAATTAAAAAAAATAGGGGTGGAGGTGTAGCTCAGAGGTAGAATGAATGCCCCGGGGGTTCAATCCCTAGTACTACTAAAGAAATAAAAAAAAAGTATAAGCTAATCAGTCTTAAAACGTAAAATGTTTTACAAACTGCTTTTGTAAATTTCATATTACTATTAATCTTCATCACTGAACAAACTTTAAATACAAAAAGAAACTCTAAATAGAGAAGAAGCAAAGTTTCTTCCACCCACTTTTCAATATGGTCATTTCCATGAAGACACCAATCTAATGGTTTCATACAACTTGGAGGGGGTGATTTATACAGAAAAAATGTCAAATATAATTGCTAGTTACTATACTCTTTTTAAAATATTTAAAAATTTTTAATTAAATTACTACACCCTTAGAAAGATTCATAAAGAAAACTAATCATTTAGTTCTGTAAGCAGTCGACTCCTTTTTCTGAATCATTCATATTTCTACTATGAAATATGTAACTATTTTTGTGTGTGGCACTGGGGATGAAACCCAGGGGCTTTCTACCTCTGGGCTATATCCCAGGCCTATTTTATATTTATTTGGAAACAGGGTCTCCCTAAGTAGCTAAGAGCCTCACTCAGTAGCTGAGGCTGGCTTCGAACCTGTGCGATCCTCCTGTCTCAGCCTCCCAAGCGCTGGGATTACAAGCGTGAGCCACCACGCCCAGTGAAATGTGTAACTTAAGTCAACTCTCCCAGAATCTGTGGATCAGTCTTCATCATCTTGGTTCAACAGCTGATGACACAATCAAGGAGCAAACACATCACACTGTCAATATTAGAACCTCACTGACAAGCTAGCGTAGAGATACATGCTACAACGGAGGCTTCTCAGCTAAAACGTGAACACCTAACAAGCACTAAACAATGTTTACCAATGCAAAATTTGGTGTATTGTCAAATTATAGAAAATGATATTTAAAGAAATTCAAAATACCTTGATAATGTGACCAATTTGTACTTTGATTCTCACATTTACATGCCATAAGTCAAAATACACAATTCTTTTTCTGAATTACACGTTATTACTTATGAGGATTCCTTATATCAGGCATTTTGATTCAAAACAAATTAATGAGCAGTTTTTCTGGATTCATTTTAAAACCCATGAGGACAGTGTGTCTGATGCAGTACATGGACCATATTGTTGCCTCACACACACACACACACACACACACACACACACACACACACACTGATAATATAGAGTCCTAACTTTTACGAAATGTCTACCATTTAACTTTCAAAAAGCTATTTCAAAAACTAGGAGAGCCAGGTGTGTAGCACACCCTTGTAATCCCAATACTTGAGAGGCTGGGCCAGGAGGATCGAAGGTTTGAAGCCAAACCTTGGCTACTTAGTGAGTCCCTCCACAACTTAGTAAGACTGTTCAAAATAAAGAATGAAAAATACGGGGTGTAGCCTGGAGGCAGAATATCCCTGAGTTCAATCCCCAGCATACAACACCACACACCACCACACACACACACACACACACACACACACACACACACACACACACGAGAAAAAAATTAATGTGATATAAATTATCATTAAGCTCATTCATTTTATACAAATTCCTTTTAAGATAACAAATCTTTAGTAATAAAAAACAAAATTTCAATGAATAGAGTTGAGCTAATCACCTCCATCCAAAGGTTTCCAAAGGCAATTTTCATTTCTGTTTCTAATATCGAAGACAAAGCTGTTCCAAGAGATTTTTCAAGATCAGACATTACACGCTCAAGTAGAATGGACAGTCCAGAGCTTGTAGATTTCTCCTCGGAGTGCTCTTCTACTTGTGTTGCTTCTTTAAAAAAAATGTATCTGTTACTATAGTAACAATGTATGTATTTGCCTCTGTGCCTAGCATAGTGCCTTTTGCCTGTTTGGAATATACAATAACTGTTCACAGAACCATTAAAAAAAAGTTACAGGCTATATTTAGAGCACTAACAATAAACAAATATATAATTAGTATTTGGCTATATATAACATTTTATGTATTTAATTAGAATTATCTGGAAAACAAAAAAATACTGTTTTTAAAACAGTATTTAGAGAGATGGTTAACCTGGACACTCATTGTTGGGAGGGGGAAGGGGAAGGGAAAAGGGGCACTAAGCACAGTCTAAATGTACACAACTTTCAATATGTTCCACATATAAATATGAGAAAAAAACTGTTAAATAAATGATACCTTAAAAATTAAAAAAACAGGGCCGGGCGTGATGGCCCATGCTTGTAATCCCCGCACTTGGGAGGCTGAAACAGGAGGATCGCACGGGTTCAAAGCCAGCCTCAGCTATTCAGTGAGGCTTCCAGCAACTTAGTGAGACCCTGTTTCCAAATAAAATATAAAAAAAGGTCTGGGAGTATAGCCCGGAGGTAGAAAGCCTCTGGGTTCCACCTCCAAGACTACCAAAAAAAAAAAAAAAAAATTAAAAAAACAGTATTTAGAAACATGTTATCTCTATTGCAAGAAGAATATTACTTCAGCAAATGTTTTTCTTTTTGACAAAAAGGGACTACAATGTTTTTACTCCAACAGAAGAGCAAAAAATGTGAATGGTATTTTAACTACAGTTTTTAATTTTATTTCACAGATATTTATCTATGTATGGATTTATTTATAAGACAAAGCCAACAACTGAATCAAAATGGGTTTTCTTCCCCCAAAAAAGCATACATTTCTAACCTCAGCTCATATCAATAAATTGTTTTGAAAGAACCCAAGTTTCACACTTAACCACCTCAGGCTCTCCTTTAAATATAACCTTTTATTATTTTTAATTTAAATCATTTCATTAACATTACTTTTTTGATACTTGAAAACTGTAATAGCCTTATAGTAAAATTCAAAATACTAAATGGATTACATAACTACAAATATAAACTAAGGAATCAAAATGACAGTAATATAACGAGGTGGTTCCACTCATGCCACCCTCAAAAAAAAAAACATAAATCATTCCGTTAATCTTCCCAAATGCCATTGAGTGTTATGACAAAATGTTATTCTCCAAAAGAGCAAATAAGCAGTATGTGTATTTACTAGCATTTACCCAATTATATATAAAAAACTGCATCTGATAATAGATACTTCAATAATTATTTTCCCCACAGAGGGAAAAGGTGAGGTGTTTATAAATGACGCCATTTAATATAATATTCCATTAAATATCAAGCTACAGGACAGATCATTCTGGTTAAGAAGAGAGAGAATAGAACAGTATTGTCTTCACTTTTTTCTTACTTTTACTGGGGTATTCACATTATACATCACAGTGAGGTTTAAAGTGATATAAACAGCCTGGCGTGGTGGCACACGCTTGTAATCCCTGCACTTGGGAGGCTGAGACCAGAGATCGCGCAGGTTCGAAGGTTCGAAGGCAGCCTCAGCTACTTAGTGAGACTCTGTTTCCAAAGAAAAATATAAAATAGGTCTGGGAGTATAGCCTGGAGGTAGAAAGGCTCTGGGTTCCGCCCCAAGTGCCACCAAAAAAAATAAAAAGGTGATAGAAACGTATGTGCACACAGTCTTGGCATGTTTCCCGTCACCTCTGACTCCGTGACCCACCCTCCCTGTTCACGTCACTGAGCTTGGCAGTGACACTTCCCTATATAATTTGAACTGTTCCCTACATCAGTTCTTTTTCTTCTCTGATTCCTATATTCCCACTCTCACTATTCCACTGGTGTCTCTCCTCAATTATATTAAGTCCCTTTTGTCTTCAATTTTCTCTCCAACTTCCACATATGAGAGGAAAAGTCCCACCCTTGACTTTCTGAGTCTGGCTAATTGCAGTTAGCATAATATTCTCTAGTTCCATCCATTCTCCTGCAAATGACATGACTTTATTCTTCTTTATGGCTAAGTAAAATTCCATTGTGGGTATAGAGCACATTTCGCTGTGCATTCGTGTGTTGATGGATGTCTGGTTGGTTCCGTAATTTGGCGACTGTGGACTGTGCTGCCTCAAACAGGGATACACGTGTATCAACACGGCATTCTGGCCTGGACTCTTTCAGAAGAGTACTAAGTAGTTGTCGAGCTGGGCCGTACGGTGGTCCCATTCCTGTCTTGTGAAGAACCTCTACACTGACTTTCACTGTGGTTGCACTAATTTGCAGTCCCATCAGCAGGGTGTAAGACTCCCGCTTTCCTCCTATTCTCACCAGCATCTATTAACGTATCACTCTATCCTTGTTTATTGTCAAGAATTTTAAAAGAGAAAACTGTTTATAAGTATTACCAGCTGTTTTTAATCATACTAACAGAAGTTACAAATATGAAGCTAATTTAAAAAAGAACTAAAGTCTCTTTAGTATTTCCCCTAGCTACTACTAATGTAAAAGGTATACTCTGCAAGGTACAAAGTAAGATGCACATCTGGATTGTAAATATGTAAAATTATGTGTGAGAATACAAAATCTACTTGTAAATGCATATATAGAATGTAACAATTTTAATTGTTTTCTTCTGTATTATTATAATTTTCATTTATTTGTAAGGCTTATATGTCTACAATTTGATATTTCATTATGTAGAAGATGAAAATTTACCATTAATTCCAAATGTTATCAATAATCTTCGTGCAAAAAATAAAATATATTTCTAATTATTCAAAGTAAAAATACTACCTGCTTTCAACTGTTGCTTAGAAGTACAAGGCTGATGACACACATCTGTGTTCAGAGAGAAGTTTAATAACTCTGCACTCAATTCTTCTTTACTAAGTGACTTCACACCACTTATTAGGCCTTTGCTTCTTAAATTTCTATCATCCCTAAGAGTAAAGTTAAGAGAAAAAAATGCTTGTTTGTACGATAAACCATATGGCAACTCAACACACATGAGATCTAGTCAGAGACTGGTGATTCTCAGCAAACGATAATTTTTTTTTTTTTTTTTTTTTTTTTTTGTGGTACTGGGAATGGAACCCAGGGGTCTTCTACCTCCGGGCTACACTCCCAGACCTATTTCATATTTTATTTGGAAACAGGGTCTCTTACGCCAGCTAAGGCTGGCTTTGAACCTGCTCAATCCTCCTGTCTCCGCCTCCCAAGCTCGGGGATTACAAGCGTGCGCTACCACACCCGCTAAAAGATAATAATTTTTTTAAAAATAGAAATATAAGCGGAACGTGGTGGCATATGCCTGTAATTCCAGTACTTTGAAGGCTGAGACAGAAGGACAGCAGGTTTGAAGACAGCCTCAGCAAATAGTGAGACTCTCATCAACCTAGTGAAATACTGTTTCAAAATAAATAGGGCTTGGAGTGTAGCTCAGAGGTAGAATGCTCCTGAGTTCAATCCCCAATAAAAGACACATAAAAATAAATAACAAAATTTTAAAAATAAAAATAGAGATAATAAAAGAATTTACATACAGTAGAGCCACATCATACGAAGGTTGGAAAATAATAATTATTATTTTCTAAATGTTTTCCTGGCACCAAGCACCATTCTAAGTGCTGTGTGTGTGTGTGTGTGTGTGTGTGTAATAATCTACTGAATCCTTGTAACAAACCTCTGAGCTATAAATGATAATAATTTTATCCTCATTTCATAGTTGAAAAACTGAGATGTAAAGACAGGTTAAGTAACTTGTCCAGAATTATAACCGGTCCATGGGGACTGGATCGGAACACAGGGATATGAGCATCCAAAGAGAATAAAAACAGAAAGAACTACAGCAGGAGACAATAACTGACGCAGGGCAGACAATGAAAATTACTCAGGAGCACAAGCAATAGTGTGAATCTGCTGTGTGCGCAAGGAAACTAACAGATTAGAACCTGGTGTGTGAGGCTGCAGAGGAAGGCCGGCCGAAAGTTGAGGCCCGAAGGCCTCAACTGGGAAGTGGCATGGTCAGATGGCGCATGTTCAACTGTTCTGGAACCTAACCAGCTCCCTGCTGCTGTTAATGACCTGAGAAGCATGGTCAGACTAACCTTTCCACACATAAGAATTATAAAATCTGAACAAAAACAACTATCTGAAGACAACAGAGCAAGAACATGTAGGCAGAAGCCGGAGAGGAGTCTGACAAACAACCACCAACTCTATCGTGCAATAAATAAAATGCAGACTAAGATTTCAAATATAATTGTTCCTCTAGACCTTTGGATGCTTTTCTTATATGTAAAAAATAACAATTTTACTTAGCATTACACTAGTTTGATGTTAGAAGTAAATGATGAAAATATTAGATGGGAGAAAAACAACAGCAGCAGCAGCAAAGGAAAAGGGGTAAAACTCTTACATGGAAATTACCTGGCTGAACACATATAGTAACCTTATAAAAAAGGTCTTACTCTTTTGTGTGTGTGTGTGATAGATACCGGGGGTTGAGTCCAGAGGCACTTTACCTCTGAGCTACATTCCCAGCCCTTTTTTTTTATTTATTTATTTATTTATTTATTTATTTATTTATTTATTTATTTATTTGGTGGTACTGGGGTTCCTGGAAGCCCTTCTCCCTCCGGGCTACACTCCCAGACCTTTTTTTTTAATTTATTTGGAAACAGGGTCTCTTAAGCCAGAGAGGCTGACTACAAACCTGGGCGATCCTCCTGTCTCCGCCTCCCAAGTGCGGGGATTACAAGTGTGCACCACCACGCCCGGCCCTATTTTATTTTTGAAACAGGGTATCACTAAGTTGCACAGGGCCTCATGAGATTGCTGAAGTTGGCCATGTACCTGCGATCCTGTTTCAGCCTCCCAGGTAGTGGAATTACAACCATGCGCCACCATGCCCGGCTGAAATAGGTACTATTCCTCTTTATTATATATGAGAAAACTAAATTAGAAATATTGTCAAGATCACAACACCTACAGGTGGGAGACTCGGGACTCTAACCGAGGTAGTCTAATTCCATAATGGGCACTCAGAGCAGAACTGTAACATATACTAACCTCTCCAAATAAATAAATAATCTTCATACTTCCTATGACTAAAAATTCCATCAGATTTTAATAATAACTTTCCCTTGGTTTTTCAAAGTTTTCTGAATAGTATACAAACAATACTAAAATGAAGCCGGATATGGTGGTACACACCTGTAATCTCAGTACTTAGGAGGCTGAGACATGAAGATTGCAGGTTCAGAGCCAGCCTTATCAATTTATTGAGGCCCTCTGCAACTTAGTGAGACCTTGTCTCAAAATTACAAAATAAGCCGGGCCTGATGGCGCATGCTCGTAATCCCAGCATTCGGGAAGCTGAGACCGGAGAATCACAATTTGCGGACAGCCTCAGCTACTCAGTGAGGCTCTCTGCAACTTAGTGAGACCCTGCTTCAAACTAAAGAATAAAAAAAAAAAATAGGGCAGGGGGTATAGCTCGGAGGTCAAATGCCCCTGGGTTCCATCCCCAGACCCGCAAAAAAAATTACAAAATAAAATAGGGCTGAGAGTGTAGCTCAGAGGTAGGAATCCCTGTGTTCAAACCCTAGTAACACACACACACACACACACACACACACAAACACACACACACACACCCCAAACTAAAAACTTCACCTACTTGAGAATTCATCCCTCTAGAGCTCACATATCACAAGCATATCAGACATAACTGAGTATGCTCACTTGCAGATTTAGAAAATAGTGTTTTGGATCCTTGGTTTTGTGGATACAATAATTTTTAAACATTCTTTGGTATGGCGTTATTTTAAAAATAGTAAAACTCACGTGCACAGAATAACAAAAGAACACGGGAACAATTCCTGGTACTGAAGACAACATTTCAATACTCGATCGTCATTGTTCTCATCGCTCAATCCATCTGCAAATTTAGCAAAGGCAATCGTCAACGAGCACATTAGAGATATGGCTATCACACACATGATCTGGGCTGTACTTCTAAATTAAAACTATCAAAAGTTTTTTTGTTAGCCGGGCGCGGTGGCGCACGCTTGTAATCCCTGCGCTTCGGAGGCGGAGACAGGAGGATCGCGCAGGTTCGAAGCCAGCCGCGCGTGCTGGCTTAGGAGACCCTGTTTCCAAATAAAAAAAATGTAAAAATAGGTCTGGGAGTGTAGCCCGGAGGTAGAAGGGCTTCCAGGAACCCCAGTACCACCAAAAAAAATAAAGTGTCTGTTAGTGAAACTGTGTGATACCATATAGTAGATACATGTCATGATACATTTCTCCACACTCATACAACTTAGAACCCCAAAAGTGAACCTAATGTAAACTACAGACTCCAGGTAATAACGGTGGCTCAATGTAGGTTCATCAGTCGCAATGCATGTAGCACTATGGTGGGAGATGATAATGAGGGAGGTTGTGTGTGTGTGGGAATCGAGATATATGGGAAAATCTCTGTACTTTTCATTGAATTTTGGTGTTAACCTAAAACTACTTTAAAAAAACAAAAACAAAAAAATGTTTTTGGTACTACGGATTAAACTCAGGGGTATTCTTCCCCAAGCTACACCCTTACCCCTCTTTCATGTTTTGAAACGGGGTCTTATGAGTTGCTAGAGGTCTTGCTATGTTGCTGAAGTTGTCCTCAAACCTGTGTTCCACCTCTCAGCCTCTCAAGTAATGGAATTACAAGCACACACCACCGCATTTGGCTACAAAACATGTTTTTTTTTTTTTTTTTTGTGGTACTGGGGTTCCTGGAAACCCTTCTACCTCCGGGCTACACTCCCAGACCTATTTTATATTTTTATTTGGAAACAGGGTCTCTTAAGCCAGCGTGGCTGGCTCCAAAACTGCGTGATCCTCCTGTCTCCGCCTTCCAAGCGCGGGGATTACAAGCGTGCACCACCACGCCCAGCTCTGTTTTTTTTTTAAATATATCTTATCTGAAATAAATCTTTCTAAATAAAAAGAGGACAACAAAACAATGTCTTGTGAAATCTAGATTTAGAATTCATATAACCATATTGCATATTTAATAAAGGGGCTAGTAACTACTAAAATGGACTAGGATATGCCTATCCGTAAACTCAAAAGAAAGAAATAAGATCAGTTAGCTAGCTGTTGAACTAATAACCAAAGTGCTAGGAACTGTAGTAGTATCCATTCAGACACTCATAGATTTTTAAATAAGCTATGTAATTATATCACATTTAAAATGATTTCAGTTTAAGTCGGGCATAATGCTTGTTCTCCCAGTACATGGAAGGCTGAGACAGGAGGATCACAGGTTCGCAGCCAGTCTCAGCAACTTAGTGAGGCCTTTTGCAACTTAGTAAGACCTCGAAATAAGTGAAATGAAGGGAAAAAAAAATAGAGCTCAGGATGTAGCTTGGAGGCAGAATGACTCCTGGGTTCAATCCCAGTACTGGGGGGGGGGGGTGTCTCAGTTTAAGAGGTCTGTAATCTAATGGGCACCTGTTCACCAGTCACAGAACTAACTTACTTACCTATCTCTCCCCCCCCTCTTCTGTCCCCGCCTCCCTTCTCCTCTCTCTTTCCTTCCCTCCCTCTTCCTTCCTCTCTTCTCTCTTGTCTCTGCCTCTCTCTGTCTCTCTCTCTTTCTGTGTGTGTGTCACTGGAGACTGAACACAATTCTACCTCTAAGTTACACCCCTAGTCCTATTTTATTTTCTATTTTGAAATAGGGTCTCACCAAGTTGCAGAGGTTGGCCTCAAACCTGCAATCTTCCTGTCTCAGCCTCCCAAGTACTGGGATTACAAGTGTGTGCCACCAGGCCTGGTTGTAAGAACCAGTTTCTTGTGTCTGCTTTTCCTTAGGCTCTAAAATAATTCATCCAGAGATGCACAGACAGAGAACACAAAAAGTAATTTCTAACAAATGTTAATCAGCCTGCTGAGAGGCTATACTCTGCCATTCTCCAAGCCTTAAAACATGTGGTTAAAAATTCAGAGCCAGGCATGGTGGCGCACGCTTGTAATCCCAGCATTTGAGAGGCTGAGTCAGGAGGATCGTGTTTCAAGGACAGCTCAGCTATTTAGTGAGGCCCTCTGCAACTCAGTGAGACCCTGTTTCAAAATAAAGAATAAAAAATAGGGCTGGAAAAGAGCTAGGAGGTAGAATGGCCCTGGGTTCCATCCCAAGTACTGGAAAAAAAAAAATCAGTTTTTGTGAAAATAATGCAATGTATAGAAATATAACAAAGACAATGCTTGTCAAAGAGCCTTATACTCCCTGTATCAGACCTTCCTAGGGTTAATAAAACATACTACAGAACCACAGCCCAGATCTGCTTCTAGATAGGACTTTAAGGAGCCTGAACCCAGACAATGATTGAAGCTCTTGGAAAGTCTTTTACACACTAAAATTCAAGACACTGACGAGATAATGAACCTGAGCCTTGTACCCTGGTTATAACCACTTCTCTCTCAAATTTTAGCCTACATTATTTAATCCTGTAATCCTCAGGTTTCCAAAGTGGGCAAAACCATCCCATTGGAGGGGGAATTGTGCTGGAACAAAATACAGATCCATAAAAGAATGCAAATTTGTCGCTGCTTATCAATTTGTTCATTTGTCTAAACAAGGTAGATTTCCAGGAGGCGCTGAGTAATATATACAATTTTTTTAAAGGGGTGTTAAACCAAGTAAATTTGTGAATCCCAAAACGGAAATCCCATTTTTTTCTGCAATAAATAATCAGATAGAGCCAAATTTGTGTCAGATCTCTATGACAGCTAGATGTGGAAAGACAAACTGTTCAGGAGTGCATAATCTAGAGGTGAAATCGAAACAGAGCTCAACTATCTAAGGACATGAGCCTGAGGGAGATGTGACTCAGTTCTTTACTCAGATGACAGCCACATAGCAGCCAATTTACCTTCTTTGAGCTCAAAGTAACACAGATAATGCAAAATGAGTGACTTAGAATCATGAGATACCTTTAAACAATTTAATTCAGCAAAGAAAATGAGATTTAAAAGTAACAATACACTGCTCTCAAGTTGCCAAGTTTAAGATGATCTATATTAACATTTTAACTAAGACTGATAGAGCTAGAAAATGGACCCCAAACTAAAATATTCATGAAACGTTAAGTTATTCAATAAGCATTTTAATAAAATTTTGTTGGTGCATTATAACCATACATCATAGTGAGGTTTGGTGTAATAGAACACACATGCACCTAGCATCAGATGATTTCTTTGTATCTACCCAAGTGCTTTTCTTCTACCTCAGAGTTATACCACAGCCCTTTTTTACTTTTATTTTGAAACAGTGTCTCACTAAATTAGTACACAATGGACTCAGACTTGTGAGCCTCTGTTTCAGCCTCCTAGTACTAGCATTACAGGTGCGTGCCACCACACTCAGGTGTTCAGGTGCTTTTCCAGTGAATAAAACAGCCAGGTTTGGTGGAGCATGCCTGTAATCCCAGCTACTCAGGAGGCTAAGATAGGAGTATCCTAAGTTCAAGACCAGCCTGGACAACTTATCAAGACCCCATCTCAGAATATAAAAAAGGAATGAAAAGGGTGCTCAGGATGAAGTAGTGCCCTCGGGTTCAATCTCTAGTACCAGGAAACACACACACAAAAGCATCCAATGCCCTTTCCAGTTCATATTCCATTGGCTATGTTTTTCACACCATTTCCCTTCAATAATGCATCAGCACCCAAAAAGGTTTTGTCAGTAAGTGCCCTGGAAGAACACTACTCACAAAGTTTTTGAGATGCAAGTTGTATTGACTGGCCCCACAGCCTTCTGTCTTGACTTCTGAGACTCTCATTGATGAAATGCACTGCAGGGACAGCTTTATGCTGGGCATGTTTTAGCAGTTTTCCTGCCTTCATCCGATCTAGCTCTTGCACAACAACCCAGGGGATTATTAACACAAGCCTGTCAAAGCCTAAAAAGAAAAAAGACTTCTTAAAAGACAACAAATACATATTGAGCTACTAAATCAAATTACTGTAGAAGAAGTAAAAGTCCTTAAAGTATATAGTCCCTATCCTTAGGAAATTTACAATCAAGAGACAACAGCCGGGCGTGGCGCACGCTTGTAATCCCCGCGCTTGGGAGGCGGAGACAGGAGGATCGTGCAGGTTCGAAGCCAGCCGCACGCGCTGGCTTAAGAGACCCTGTTTCCAAATAAAAATATAAAATAGGTCTGGGAGTGTAGCCTGGAGGTAGAAGGGTTTCCAGGAACCCCAGTACCACAAAAAGAGAGAGGGAGGGGGGAAGGAGGGGGTGAGGGAGGGAGGGAAACAGACAGACAATACATAAAAAAATAGAAATTAAAAACAGGATACAGGCCAAGAGCATGCTAAAAATACATACTACTAAAGAACAAAGACTGAGTTAGGCAAACATGATTTCTACCATCAAGGTTTATAATGTAAATGATTTAACAATACACAAATGATTTTATTTTTTTTGTGGTATTGGGGATGGAACCCAGAGGCATTCTACCTCTGAACTACACCCCCAGCCCTATTTTATTTTATTTTGAAAGAGTGTCTCACTAGGTTGTGGAGGGTCTCACTATTTGCTAAGGCTGGCTGCAAACCTGTAATCCTCTTGTATCAGTCTCCCAAGTACTGGGACTATAAGCATGTGCCACCATGTCTGACACAAATAATTTTAAATTACAACAAAATGCAATTTTAACAAGTGAGTTTTAGATTGCTAGGTTGACCTATGTAGGATCCTTTTTACTTAAACTGATTGACATATATACATATATATGCTTAACAGTGTATCCAAATGGAGATGTATCGGTAAAGAAAAAAACCCATGTCACTCAATATAAAATATAACTTCAAGAAAATAAGAGCCTATAAATATTGTTATGCAAATACCTGTTATTTCTGTAGTCTTCAAGATTCTAACAAATTTAAGATGATTCATCAGAATATTTGTGTCAATAACAATTAGAAGCTTTTTGTCTGAAGCAGTATTCGCTAGAAAAAAGGAGTAAAGTTCTGATTTTATGACAATTGGTAATAAATGTATATAATAACTAAATTTTTGATATCATAGAAGCACAGAAAATTCTCTTAAGTTTAAAACCCCTCTATGTCTTATACTTAACTGTATAAGAGAATCAGTGGTTGGACTCTAAGCTACAGTCTATCTGGCCCACCACTGATTGCCATGTACATCTCTCCCCAGTTAACCAAAGGCCTTGGACAGACTTGTTTGGAGGAGAAAGGAGGCGGATGGTTGGTGGAGGGGACTCATTTAAGTCCAAATGAATAGAGAAGATAAGATATGAGTAAAGCTGAAATCCTGAGGACTTAGATCCAAGACTTTGAACAACTAGATAAGTGTTTTCCATAGCTTTCTTAAGAAATGCAAGTTCTTTAAATAAGAAAAACAAACTTGCTTTTACTCCAGTGCTTAAGGGAAACTCGAATAATCAATGTTTAATTATCTACCAGTAGAATATCATAAATTGATGATAGGATATGGTAAGTCATAAATTGACTTCTCTAGCAGTAGCTATGTTTCTGAATCTTGTCCTGCACCTCTGGTAGGTGTGCAAGAACAACTTAGTAATTAAGAGCTAATTTTAATATAATGAGTAAAATATCACTGAAAGGCTAAATATGTGAAAAATATATATACATATAATAATACTGGCTTTGTTATCTGGTAGGGCCCGTGTGAGGATCAGATCACTAATGCAGAGGCAAACACTTTGTAACCTGAATTGAATGTAACTGAATGTGCAATGTGAATATAAGCTAGCCCGACTAGCTTTGTCAACAGAACTCAAAGAGTATATTAACACATTTTCAACAGTCGTTTATCATTCTCTTCTAGTAGTAAAAATAACCAAAATTTTACTATATGAATCAGAAATCCATGAAGATAATGCCTCAAGAAGTCTGCCCTTATATCTGGTCATTAGCATTTTACATAGTTGGAATGTTAAAAGGTATGACTAAGAGCACAAGCAGAAGACCATGAGATTCACCAGGCACAGCAAGTCCAGGGCTGAATGCTTTCTCTCATATGGGAAGCTAGAGCAAAAAATAGGAAAAAAAGGTATCGATGATTGAGAAGAGTGACCAGGAGAATAGTGGAAAGGGATGGGGAGAGGGTGGTGGGGAGAAGAAAGGGAAGAGCTGATGAAAGAAACAGTTCACATAACGCTGTCCTATGTGTAAAGATATCGCTACCCACCTAACTGCTGGGTATATGGAGGGTGGGTAGGACCTGCAGGGACTCATAGCAAAAATCTATCAACAAAAGCATAAAAAAGATAAACCATAACTCTACTGCTTCTTGGTAAAAGAGCAAGAAAAAATATGTCTAACTGCCTAATAATGTAAGATATACAAATGATATAAATGATCAGACAAAATTTAGACCTGATTCGTGAGGCCAAAAGAAATGTACCAAATCATTTCAAGTGAGTATCGTTTTTCATCTAAATACTGTAAAAGCTGAACATTAACTCTTAGGAAAGCACAGGAGATCAGAAACATGCACGTGGCTATACCCGCAGAGGAATGCACATTGTCCTCCACTGTGTCGACTTCCATGCTCGTGAGCTCTCCCGAGGGCGGGACTACAGGCAAGTCCACAGTCTTCCCCACGCGTGCAGCATGAAGCTCTTCTACTATCTGCATCTAAGTTGTAAAAGACCCCAGTGAAAGATTTTGAGTTACTTACTCTGCAGATGAATAAGAGAAGAACGTAACTAATTAAGTCACCTGAGATAGTTTGTGGGAAGAAACATTTTACAAAAACATGGAGGCAGCATGGTAAAAAAAATAAAGGTTTATAGACATACACATAGTTTTTCTAAATAGTCCTTATTATCTCTGTAGCCTTAGGCAAGCAAAGTAGTTAACTATCTGGGTCTCAATTTACTTGCCTACAAGAAAGGAATATTAAACATCTACTTTCTCAGGATTTTTGTGACAAAAAAGTTATGTCAGCTCCTTGAATAGAGCCTAGTACACAGACATCAAAATAAGCTCATGCTCATTCCCAATCTCACTTCAAAGCACTTCAAGAGTCAACTCTATTTTGATGATGAGTGTTCATAAGATTTCTAATATTGTTTGTGAACCATCAAAAACACATATACAGATCTTAAGACCCTTGATATATTTTGATGTGAAGAAACAAAAATACAGTCCAGCATTAGAGTGAAAGTGAGAAACCTTCTATCAAAGGGCACTGACCCACAAGACAGAAAAACACAACTATCACAAATAAAAAGCTATCACTGGGCATGGTGGCACATGCCTGTAATTCCAGTAATTCAGCCATTTAGTGAGGCCCTGCAACTTAGTAAAACTCTATTTCAAAATAAAAGACTAAAATAGAATTGAGGGTGTAGCTCAGAGATAGAATGCCCCTGGGATCAATCCCCAGTACCACAAAGAAATAAAAGTAACACAGGGAAAAGCCAGGTGCTATATGCTTAAATGCAATACTTGGGAAACGGACACAGAAGGATCATAGGTTTTAGGCTAACCTAAGCAATTTAGCAAGGCCCTCCATAACTTAGTGAGACTCTGTCTCCAAATAAAAAAATAAAATAGGGCTGGGGGTAAAACTTGGGGGTAGAATGCCCCTGAGTTCAATCCCAAGCATCACACACACAAAAATAATAATAAAGACAGAAAAAGCTATCAAGCCAGCATGGTAGTGCACACCTATCATCCCAGTGCTTAGGAGACTGAGAAAGGAGGATAACAGGTTTGAGGCCACCCTCATCAACTTAGACCCTGTTTCAAAATAAATAAAATAGGGCTGGTTGTAGCTAGAGGTAGAACACTCAATCTCTAGACAGACAGACAGACAGACAGACAGACGAAACACAGACACACAGACACACACACACACACACACACACACTTTCTCTCTCTCTCTCTCTCTCTCTCTCTCTCTCTCTCTCTCTCAATATATAGCTTAAATAGAAAAATACAAAATGTTCTGTGAATCTAACTTTAATTTGGGGGCACAGAACATAAAATTCTATCTAATAATTCTATGAGGGTTAATCAAGAGATTCTAGCTAGGAAATGAGGCACTAAATAAAATATTAAACACTCATTTTCATTGAATAATAATTTCATCTTATTGCTATGTAAAAATATAAAGCAAAAACACATTAACATCCTAACACATCTTGGCATCCCTAGGCATACACATGCAAAAGCATGATAGCATTAAAGTGAAATTCAGACAACGGGTGAGCCACAGGCTCTATATATTTTCAAAACAGTTTAGCCTATTAGAAACAAAGGCAAAAAGGTAATCAAGTAAATGTAATTACTTTTTCCAGATAGTTTTTGAAGATTTCATAAAAATCTACATATTGATTTAAGAAGAGACTTATTTTCATATTATAATTTTTACAGGTGCTTTACTAAAAGTAAAAATTGTTTGATTGAATTAAAAATACTCAAAATAAGTGAGTACATCAGTAACCTCTTGATCTGTATCTTGAATACTCTCAGGTGGAGGTGAAGAACATGTTACTTCAAAACTCTGAAATGAAAAGTAATTTTATTAGTTAAAAATAAAGCATATAACTAGAGTAGTGTTTTTCAGCACTAGCACTATTAATCATGGAGGTTGGTAATACTATACTATAGGGGCTATCCTGGGCATTGCTGAATACTTAGCACATCCCTGGACTTTACCCACTACATGTCAGCATTACTACCCACCTACCTCTAATCTTGACAATCAAAACTGTTTCCAGACATTGCCAAATGTCCCACAAGGGGCAAAATTGCTTCCACACAAGAAACCACACCCCAACATAGAAAAGACCCACTCTATCAAGTCATGCAATGTGGAGAAATTCTTTAGGCTTTATTCCTTAACATAGACAGCCCTAAAAGTACTCATATTCAGTATTAAAACTATATGCCACCCTAAGAAATAGAAAGAACCATGATAAAGATAAGCTGGCATTCAGAGGAAGAAAATTTTCACCTGGAAGTCACTGAGCCATCTCTAAAGTGACACTACAGGACAACAAAGGGAATTGGAGGACTGCAGTGGGGATAAGGAGAAAAGGCTGAACATGCCCTGTGTTTTGTGTGATATATGGTTACATCATATGTGGTTACAGCACAAGAGATTTGTGTTTTATTTATTTTTCCTCCAACAGAGATCAAAAACCTTTCTATAAATTCCAACTCTGTACCAACACTTCTGCTGGACTGGATGAATCCTTACTAACCCTGCCTCACAGGTGATAGGCCGCTCAGCAAAAGCATTCTGCAACCAAGTCACCTCCTAAGAACTGTTCAAGAAAACTCCAAACTCCTACCTATTTTATAGGAAACTATCTATAGTGTAAATTATACACCCTCTTTAAACAAGTATGCCATATGCAAAAATGCTTTCCCTAACTTTCCAACATCAAACCTCACATGATATAACTCCATTCACATCACACACGAGCCCATGATCATGAGATTCAAAATATCTTCTCTATTTTAAATTTTAGATGTCTTTAAGGTTTTCTTAAATTGAGAAGTCTCAAGCAAGTCTAGCCATTATTGTCAGACTCCCTGCGACTCCTGACATCTAAGTCTTACTCTCTTCTTGAAGCCATACTACCCTTTGCTCTCTGACTACAGTCCACGTCCAGGGACTTCAGTGAATTCTCTCACCCAACAATCTGTTAGTGGGCATTTAACCGTTTGCCTTCCCTGCCCAGCTTTATTAAATGGATTAAGATTAAAGCCTCCCCTGGCAATTTCAAAAGGGAATTGATTCAGTGAGGATAATGGTTTTATCTACCAAAGGGATTTCTAAAGGGGAAAATGTGATTATCTTGCTTTCTTGGTTATCTTTCAGTAGCTCTCTTCCATCCAGAGGAATACAAAATAAAATGCCAGCCTTTCCCATGAGACACAGAATGGTCCTGTCTGGACCCTGGTGTCCATCCAGCTTCTCCTCTAAAATTCTCTACACATCTTCCCTCTACCACACGGACCCTCTGAGGTGCCCACATGCCTTCTGGTCAACCTCGGCCCTCACACGCGCAGGCTCTCTTTCCCGCAGAGGGCCCTTGTTCCTTTCCACGTGTCCTTCAAGCAAAGCCTAAGAATCTCTACTTCAGTGAGCCCTGAGAGATTGAAACTACGCCACATCTAGCTCTTAGGGCTGATAGTTTCTTCACTAAAGTGCAATTACGTTCCCTGCCTCCCTTGGAACTTTTCTAGGGTAAAAATCCTCTTACTCATCTCTCAAATGACTAGCACCTAAAAAAGTATCTGATACATAAGAGCCACCTTTAACTAATGTTTGATAAATGAATGGATTTCTATATCCCAGAGTTGTAAGGGTTAAATGGGATTCTGTTTTTTAATCTTTCTTTTTCTCTTTTTTTTTTGGGGGGTGGTGGTACTGGGGATGGAAGCCAGGGGCTTTCTACCTCTGAGCTACACACCCAGCCCTATTTTTTTTTTTTTTTTTGAAACAGGGTCTCACTGAGTTGCAAAGGGCCTCACTAAGTAGCTGAGACTGGCCACAATCTGTGATTCTCCTATCTCAGCTTCCCAAACTCTGGGATCACAAGCAAACACCACCACACCTGGCTCAGAACATTAATTTTTGATGGGGTAGAGGTACAGGTTTGGCAATTTGAGAAATTTCTCTATCAAAGGATTACAAAATCTAAAAAAGAAAAAAGGTTATTTTCTCTTAAAGAAAGCATAACAAGAGCCAGGCTTGTGTCACCATGCCTGGGCAACCTCAACTACTTAGTGAGGCCCTCTGCAACTTAGTGAGAGCCTGTTTCAAAATAAAGAATAAAAAACTGCCGGGTGTGGTGGTGCACACTTGTAATCCCCGTGCTTGGAAGGCGGAGTCCAGAGGATTGAGCAGGTTCGAAGCCCCTTGTTGGCTTAAGAGACCCTGTTTCCAAATAAAAAATATATATAAAATAGGTCTGGGAGTGTAGTCTGGAGGTAGAAGGGTTTCCAGGAACCCCAGTACCACCAAAAAAAAAAAAAAGAGTATATCCAAAGACTATTACCATAACTCGTACATTACATAACTTATAAAACCCTGGCAGAGTCTACCAGACTCTTTTTCAAAGGACTTCTTAACACACAGTCCCATCCCATGTATTATGTATGGATCCTTGCTACTTGCCAGGATACCTTCCCAAGGAAGCTGGAATTTAAAAAATAAAACACCACATACCTCATGACTACATTTGAACCATCCCTCTGATTATGATCAGTAACAGAGACAACTAAAACCTGACTACGTTAAATTTCTCTACTAAAATCAAATTCCTCGCATTGTACCACCTTACCTGGGTAATGTTCTCCTTAGAACCTGAGCCATTACTTTCTTGATGCTCAGGATGGCATTTTCCTTTCCACTCATGAATGGTCGGCTTATATGTGGAATCTGAAAGGAAGTGTCCAGTTTGGTGCCTGGTCAGACTGAATGAAACCTGGGCTCTTTCCAGGCATTCTTTTGCTTCCTGCTTGGTCTCTGACTTATTACAACCATTTTCTTCTGCAAATTTCTGGAGGCTATTACAAGATTTTACTGGGATTTTGAAGCTTATCTTCTTTCTAGATTCAAAGGTGTCCTTAATTATCTTTCTGGAATGATAATCCTGAGAAGACTGATTTTTCTTGCATTTCTCCAAGACGTGTTTTTCAGGATGGTTGCTGAGCTTGCTGGCTATTTCCTTCTTGAGTTCTTTCACCTTCTCTCTCTGGGCAAGCACGTGAGGCCACTTCTTTTCCTGTACCTGACCAGCTTTACGCTTCACTTCTCTGGCAGTTTTAGGATTGCCAAGGTTTTTAATTCCATGGTCAATATTACTCCCAACAATTGTCAATTTAATATCTTTACCCTCTTTTTTAGTTCCAGTTGAAGAAGGACTTTGTGAAAAAACTTGATTATCATTTGAACATGATGCATCTTGAAGTTTACCAGGTCCATGGGATAAAGAATTGATTTTTGATCTCTTTCTGGGCGTGTCAACTTCTACATTCAATCTGTAAAGCCGCATAGAAATTTAGGTTACATAACAATTATAAAATAGTGCAGAGTGAGACTTGTGTTAGGGATGAGACTGGGCTCCCCTTAACGTCATAAAAAATAAGAGATAATTTACTGAAGAATAAAGTGGAAAGAAATACTGAACAGATGATGTTGCAGCCATTGGTTACAGTTTTATATAATACTAAACAATCTAAATTCCAAGTGGATTAAACATGTGAGTGTAAAATTATTATTGTTATTGTTGTTGTTGCTATACTTATTAAATCTTTAATAACTAGAAAAGAAAAAAGGAATATTTATTTTGGAGGGGGGATGCTAGGGATTGAGCCCAAGGGCATTCTACATCCCAGCTATACCCCCAACTTTTTTTTTATTTTGAAACAGGGTCTCACTAAGTTTCTGAGGTTGGCCTTAAGATCGTTCTGTCTCAGCCTCCCAAGTACTGGGATTACAAGTGTTGCTATGATTTGACTACTAATAGAGAACTTTCTAACTTAACAACAGTGGGATAGATAATGAAGGAAAACAGTGGACTGTATGTGACTAAAGTTTAGCACATTAAAGGAGTAAAAGAGCTGGGAGACAGTATCTGCCAATACAGAACTTACTAGCCATAGCAGATGAAAAGCTAATCAAAAGGGTACTAACAGCTGGGCGTGGTGGTGCACACTTGTGATCCCAGCACTCTGGAAGCTGGGAGAGGAGGATTGCTGTTCGTGGACAGCCTCGGCTACTACTTAGTGAAGCCCTTTGCAACTCAGTGAGACCGTTTCCAAATAAAGAATAAAAACTAGGACTGGCAGTGTAGCGCAGAGGTAGAATGCCCCTGGGGTTCCATCCCCAGTACTGCAAAAAAAAAAAAAAAAAAAAACCTAAAATTCTAAGATAAGTCATAAATAGAAAATTATTGAAAAAGAGCCTGGCTAATACACATTTGAGAAAATTTGACTTTCTTATAATCACAGACATGCACCGGGCGTGGTGGCGCACGCTTGTAATCCCCGTGCTTGGGAGGCGGAGACAGGAGGATCACGCAGGTTCGAAGCCAGCCGCACTGGCGTAAGAGACCCTGTTTCAAAAATATAAAAAAAATATAGGTCTGGGAGTGTAGCCCGGAGGTAGAAGGGCTTCCAGGAACCCCAGTACCACCCAAAAAAAAAAAAAAATCACAGACATGCTACTTAAAATAATAACATTTTTTAATCACATTAGAACAGCTTTTAAAGTAAGATTAAATATTGGCAAGGGGCTGAAAAAGAGCCCTTCTCCTATGTTGCTGGTAGATGTGCAAAATGATCTGACAGTTCTCCAAAGGATTTTGACAATATAAATTAAAAGCTTAGAAATGTTTAAATGTTTTGATTCCTCAGTAATGTGTATCTCATACAACAGCACACTTAGTGAACAAACATGGGTTTCAGGCATGCCGGGTATTACTGAAAGCACTTAGCACACCAAACGCAAAAGCCAAATAGTAATTCTGAATATAAACTGAGGTCTCCGGCCATACCACCTGGAACGCGCCTGATCTCATCCGAATATAAACTGAGGCCACGCTGAACTTAAAAGCATCTGTAGAATAAATTATAGTCTCAAAAGAACGCAATGATATTATCTCTTCTTCCTTCTGAAACTACACAAATAAGTCAAAGGAGATAGGTATATCAATCAAAAATCTATTTACATTTTATCCTTGTATATATGGATGCAACATCAGGGGCTAAAAAAGATGTGCCCTGCCGGGCGTGGTGGCACACGCTTGTAATCCCCGTGCTCAGGAGGCAAAGACAGGAGGATGGCGCAGGTTTGAAGCCAGCCGTGTTGGCTTAAGAGACCCTGTTTCCACATAAAAAAAAAAGTATAAAAATAGGTCTAGGTCTAGAAGTGTAGCCCGTGGGAGTGTAGCCAGAGGTAGAAGGGCTTCCAGGAATCCCAGTACCACCAAAAAAAAAGATGTGCCCTTCAGCACAGCGACAAGTCAAGTAGTGTTTTAGAATTTCAAATAAATTAAAAAGGCCGGGCGTGGTGGCGCACGCTTGTAATCCGCACACTTGGAAGGCAGAGACGGATCGCGCAGGTTCAAAGCCAGCCTCACACGCTGGCTTAGGAGACCCTGTTTCCAAATAAAAAATATAAAATATGTCTGGGAGTGTAGCCCGGAGGTTGAAGGGCTTCCAGGAACCCCAGTACCACCAAAAACATAAAAATAAAATAAATTAAAAAGGACAGTATAAAGGCATTAAGATATAGTACAAAAAATTTAGCAAGTGATACCCAACATAACATGAAATCAGTGATAGCATATACTTCGATAAGACAAAAGTAAACAGATGATATCATAAGAAAAAACAGAAGATACAAAAGAAAACTTGAAGTCAGAAGGTTTTTTTTGGTCTTTGTATTTTGCCTTTAGAAGATGTTAACCGAGACTGGGATGCAGAGCATATATTTAATGCCATTTTATTTTCCCGTAACTCTCTGCAGAGCACATTATACTTATCACATTTAGGGACCCCCATGAGTGGCAAGATTTTTATTTATTTATTTATTGCAGTACTGGGGATGGAACCCAGGGGCATTCTACTTCTTAGCTACATCCCCAACCCTATTTTTCTTTCTTTATTTTGAAAGAAGGTCTCATTAAGTTGCAAAGGGCCTCAATAAGCAGCTGAGGCTAGCCACAAACCATGATTTTCCTGTATCAGCCTCCCAAATGGTGGGATTACAAGTGTGAGCTAACACGCCTGGCTGGCAGAACTTTTTTTCTTTTTTCTTTTTTGGTGGTACTGGGGTTCCTGGAAGCCCTTCTACCTCCGGGCTACACTCTCAGACCTATTTTTATACTTTTTTATTTGGAAACAGGGTCTCCTAAACCAGCGCATACGGCTGGCTTTGAACCTGCGCGATCCTCCTGTCTCCGCCTCCCAAGCATGGGGATTACAAGCGTGCGCCACCACACCCAGCGTAGGACTTATTTTTTAACGACAAAATTCTCTGAAATTTTTACTTAAAGAATACAGCAATTAGAGAAAAATAACTTTTACTACTCCTACTCCAACTTTTACTACCTCCCAAGTTCTCTTGTTGCCATTGAACACTGGCTAATGAATGCTTCTATGAGCTGTATCAATTTAGTAAGCTACATATTCTGTTCACAGGTAATAGAGATAACTTGTCTATAATTTCTAAGAGCCTCATAGCTTCCCTATTAGCATAGGAAGTAAAGTTACATATTTTATAATCGTGGGCCCAAATCAATAAACTGCATGAGATAAAAATCTACATTTTATTTAAATGTCATTTACAAAATAGAGTTTTGGCACTTTTATGCTCAGCTTTTTCTTAAACTTATAGTAATACTAAAAAATTTGATAATCCTTATTTGTGATATAACTAAAAATATATGCATGGAAACAGTAGTAATCAAAGTAAATAAAAGATTTTCCAACTCTAAAAATTTAGTATCATAATCCTAAGCCAAAAATGATAAAATAAAATAATAAATAAATACTTTAATTAAAAAATTTTTTTTGCGGGTCTGGGATGGAACCCAGGGGCATTTGACCTCCGAGCCACACCCCCTGCCCTATTTTTATTCTTTATTTTGAAACAGGGTCTCACTGAGTTGCAGAGGGCCTCACTAAGTAGCTGAGGCTGTCCGCGAACCGCGATCCTCCGGTTTCAGCCTCCCAAATGCTGGGATTAAAAGCGTGCGCCAACACGCCCAGCTTAAAAATAAAAATTTAATTAGAAATAAAATAATCAAGAAAAAGGGGAAATTTACCTTTTCAGTTCTTGTCTTCTTTTTATATTACAGTACTGAATATCTGTATGATTTGATTTCTGAAACAAAAAAAAAAACTATCACTTAGAAAATATTCATTGTGCAGTGGCACTGTCATTATTGGGAAAGAAGACT
This sequence comes from Muscardinus avellanarius, assembly GCF_963383645.1. Classification (NCBI taxonomy): domain Eukaryota; kingdom Metazoa; phylum Chordata; class Mammalia; order Rodentia; family Gliridae; genus Muscardinus; species Muscardinus avellanarius. Next base: position 102,610,751 of record NC_137793.1, read on the forward strand.
GGGAGATCATATTTTGTTTCATAAGTATGTGTTGGTGAATAGGCTGATATAATTTTCTTAATCCTCCTCATCTGCTTGTAGAACAGATATTACTATCATCCTTCTTTTACAGATAAAGTATAAACAAAGCCAGGTATCTTTCTCAGTATCACAGAGCAAGTCAGCAGCAGAGTTATGATTTGAAACCAGACCCAGCCAACGCTCTACTCTTTCACCCTGTCTCTCTATGTACTTGAGGGATAGAAGGCCAAGACAAGGAAGCAGAGAGCTAGAAAGGCTAGGTACAAATAATCCAGTGTAAGGACATAACGTAAAAATAATGTAAGTGTCAAAGCAAAAGAGTTAATAAATACTAAAAGAATTCAAAACAACAACCTTAAAAGACGGAAGGTGCCTGGCACGGTGGCGCACGCTTGTAATCCCAGCATTCGGGAGGCTGAGACAGGAGGATCACAGTTTTTTGGACAGCCTCAGCTACTTAGTGAGGCCCTTTGCAACTCAGTGAGACCCTGTTTCAAAATAAAGAATTAAAAATTAGGGTTGGGTGTGTAGCTTGGAGGTAGAATGCCCCTGGGTTCCATCCCCAGTACTGCAAAAAAAAAAAAAAAAAGATGGAAGGTACCCAAGTAAAAGAGTGAACAAAATAATACTAATAATTGAAAGATAGCAGGCACCCAGACACAGTGGTGCATACGCAATCCCAGCTACTTGGGAGGCTGATACAGGAAGATCACACATTTGAAGCACCTAGGAAACCTAGTGAGAAACTATCTCAAAATAAAAAATAAAAAGGGCTGGGGCTATAGTTTAGTGGTAGGGTGTCCACAGGTTCAGACAGTAACACACACACACACACACACACACACACACACACACACACACACATCTGGATGCAGTGGCATATGGCTAGAATCCCAGTAGCTGAGAGGATCACAGGTTTGAAGCCAGCATGTGATAATTTAGTTAGACTCTGTTTCAAAACAAAAATAGCCAGGCATGGTAGCGCATGCTTGTAATCCCTGGCGCTTGGGACGCGGAGACAGGAGGATCATGCAGGTTCGAAGCCAGCCTCGCTGGCTTAAGAGACCCTGTTTCGAAATTTTAAAAAAGTATAAAATAGGTTTGGGAGTATAGCCTGGAGGTAGAAGGGTTTCCAGGAACCCCAGTACCACCAAATAATAAAACAATAAAAAATAAATAAAAATAAAAACAGGGTCTGAGAGTGTAGCTCAGAAATAGAATGTCCCTGGGTTCACTGGCCAGTACCACCAAAAAAAAGAAAAAGAAAAAAAAAAGACAAAGATGATAATGAATGATATAAACTCAGCAGAGAGAAAATAAAACAATCTAGCTAGAATTGAGACACTTTCAAGAAAGAATACAAAAATAAAACTGAATAGATTTAAGTATAAACAAATTTAAGAGAGCCCTGAGTGACACACTAAGCAGTGAATGAATATCTTTCTGCAAAGGAGAAATGTAACGATATTAAAGAGAATGGGAGCCAGGCATGCTAGTGCACACTGTAATCCCAGTACTCGGGAGGCTGAGACAGGAGGATCGCAGCTTCACAACTAGCCTCAGCAACTTAGTGAGGCCCTCTACAACCTAGTGAGGAGGAGGAGGAGGAGGAGGGGGAGGAGGGGGAGGAGGAGGGGGAGGAGGAGGAGGAGGCGCCACGCATGGTGGTGCATGCTTGTAATCCCGGTACTTGGGAGGCTGAGACAGGAGGATTGCAGGTTTGAAGCCAGCCTCAGCCATTTTGTGAGGCTTTCAGCAACTTAGAAAGACCCTGTTATCAAACAAAAAATAAAATTGGTCTGGGGATCTAGCTCAGAAACAAGATAAAAGGAAACTGCAAGAAAAAAGAAAAAATCCCCAAGAAAATTATCTGTGAAGTATTTAGGTGAAACTTTTGTAGATTTCAAGAAGCTCCTTAAAAAGTCTGAAAGCCGGGCGTGGTGGCGCACGCTTGTAATCCCCGCACTTGGGAGGCAGAGACAGGAGGATCGCGCAGGTTCGAAGCCAGCCGCGCTGGCGTAAGAGACCCTGTTTCAAAATTATAAAAAAATAGGTCTGGGAGTGTAGGCCGGAGGTAGAAGGGCTTCCAGGAACCCCAGCACCACCGGAAAATAAGCCAAGCGTGGTGGTGCATACTTGTAATTCCAGTATTCGGGAGGCTAAGATAGGAGGATTGCAGGTTCGCAACCAGCCTCAGCTACTTGATGAGGCTCTTTGCAACTTAGTGAGGCCCTGTTTCAAAATAAATTTAAAAGAAAACAATAGGGCTGGGGATATACCTCAGAGGTCGAATGCCCCTGGGTTCAACCCCTGGTACCACCAAAAAAAAAAGTCTGAAAATAGCAAGGAGCCAGGCATGGTAGTACATGCTTGTAATTCTGGTACCTGGGAGGCTGAGACAGGAGAATCACAGGTTTGTAGGCAGCCTCAGCAATTTACTGAGGCTCTCAGCAACTTAGTGAGACCTTGTTTCCAAATAAAAAATAAAATAGTCTGGGAGTATAGCCAAAATTCTATCCTCAGTACCACAAAAAAATAAATAACTAATCCCAGTACTTGGGAGGCCCAGATAGGAGGACTGAAGGTTTGAGGCCAGCCTCAGCAACTCATGTGAGACCCTCAACAACTTAGCAGGAGACTCTAATTCAAAACAAAAGAGAGGGGTAGCTTAGACGCAGAACGCACGTGTACCCGCATCCACCCGAGGGCTCCATTCCCAGGAGTTCTGGTGTTCAAGTAGCTGAGGCAGGAGGAGAGCCCGAGTCTCAGAGCTCAAAGCAGCCTGGGCAACACACTGAGAGGCCTTCAGAACTAAGCAAACAAGCAACCTTAACATAAATAACTTTGACTTAGTTACGGTAGTTACGGTATTTACATACTCACCAGTTTTCTCTTTCCTGATGAAACTGATCTCACTGAGTAAGTCGAAGTGGTACGACTTGCTGAGGTTTTCTTCTTGTTCTTGACCTGAGAATGCCATTGCGGGGGGGAGAGGCACAAACTAGAGCACAGTGTAAAAGGCAGTGTGTCGTCATGATTATAAACTGACGTTCCCATTAAATACAGCCCTAGGGAGAAACACTCGCTGGACATGGCGATGCACGCCTGTAATCCTAGTACTTGGGAGACTGAGACGAGAGGATCGCAGGTTCAAGGCCAGCCTAGAAATTTAGCTAGGTCCTGATTAAAAATAAAATGGGGCTGAGGGCGTAGCTCAGAGGTGGAATACCCTGGGAGTCAATCCCCAGTACTGTCAAAAAAAAAAAAGAGAGAGAGAGGTATTTAAAGATATAAAGACATATAAACTTTGGTGAGAAGGGAGATTTAACTGGAAGGAAGATTCAATGAGACATCAGAAGCCCTGGGTGCTCACTGGAGATGAGATGGTCCAGGTGAACCAGCAGGACACCTGACAGCGCAGATAAAAGTTCTGTGACAGAGTGCGCGCATTGCAAGTGTACCACCTGGGGTTCAATCCCCAGCTCCAAAAAGTTAATAAAAGAAAAAATAAAAATTAAAAAAATTAAGAAAAAAAGAACAACAAAAATGCCTTTCAAATGTGTTATTGTCATAGTGACATTGTCATAGTGAGAATCTATCTTCTACAAAGCAATATATATATATTATATATGATATATATGATATATGTGATATATATGATATATATGATATATATTATATATATTATATATATATATATATTCTATTGTTTTTCTTTGGGTCTTACATTCAACAGATCAAGGACAAACTTGTTTGGAGTATCTATCATGTACCAAAGGCAAACTAGACAGTGGACGGAGATTAATGAAAAATAATAAAGTTCCTGCCTCCAGAAAGGCTGAAATCTAGTGCAGAAATTTAGGAATATACAAGTAATATATTTAGCATATCCGATGATGCTATGGAATAAAGTAAAGCGGAGAAAGGGTACATAAAAGGTTGGGAGATGGAAGTGAAAGGATCTGTATTTTTTTTTTTTTTGGTGGCACTGGGGTTCCTGGAAGCCCTTCTACCTCCGGGCTACACTCCCAGACCTATTTTTACATTTTTATTTGGAAACAGGGTCTCCTAAGCCAGCGCGCGCGCGGCTGGCTTCAAACCTGCGCGATCCTCCTGTCTCTGCCTCCCAAGCGCGGGGATTACAAGCGTGCGCCACCACGCCCGGCGAGGATCTGTAATTTTTAAAGGAAGTGGTCACAAAAGATCACATTGAGCTGGGCTGGTGGCGCACGCTTGGAATCCCAGCACAGAGGCGGAGACAGGAGGCTCAAGGGTTCAGTTAGTCTCAGCTACTTAGGGAGGACCTATGCATTTAGGGAGACCTTTCAAAATGAAGAATAAAGTAAGGCTAGGGGTGCAGCTCAGAGGTAGAACGTCCCTGGGTTCAACCACAGCACCAGAAAAGAAAACAAAAGAAAGCTGACAGAATTTGCTAATGCATGGACGCAGGTAAAGGATGACCGACCACAGGGTTTGGGCCAAGTAACTGAAGGAATGGGACTGCAACTTACTAAATTGGAAAAACAGAGCCTGGCACTTAAGGTAAGTGTAAGAAGGTGGGGATGAGCCAACAAAGGACTCTAAGAAGCAGTCCTCAGCAGAGGAAAAGCCAGCAGAGTGTGCTGCTCAAAAGCCATGTAAGAAAGTGCTTCTAGGAGAAGCAGAAGCAGCTGTGACAACTACTGATGACAGGTGAAGGCCAGTGAGCTCTGAGAACTGACCGAAGGGCCTAGCAACATGGAAAGCATTACTAGCCTTGAAGAGCGCAGATCTGGGAAAAGTGACAAGAAAAAGTGTGATGAGAGTCCGTTTAAGACAGAATGGGAAGAAACAGCAAACAGCGTGCTCATTATGAACCCGAAGGGGGGAGGGGTAAATCAAGGACACAGGAATACCGTACAACCATTCTCCAGGTTTCCTTTCAACCATTCTCCAGGTTTCCTTTCTTTCTTTCTTTCTTTTTTTTTTTTTTTTTTGGTGGTACTGGGGTTCCTGGAAGCCCTTCTACCTCCGGGCTACACTCCCAGACCTATTTTTACTTTTTTTTTTTAATTTGGAAACAGGGTCTCCTAAGCCAGCACGCGCGGCTGGCTTCGAACCTGCGCGATCCTCCTGTCTCTGCCTCCCAAGCGCGGGGATTACAAGCGTGCGCCACCACGCCCGGCTCCAGGTTTCCTTTCTAATTCTACCTGGGAGACTAGATTATTGGTCAGAAAGTTAATAAATAAGTGATGAACAAACACCAAAAAGTGCAATGATATCCTGAATACTTCACCCAGGCCGTTAGGAAGTCTTACTCTAACTTGCTACCAAAAAAAACCAAAAGCCCACTTCTTTGGTGACTATTCCCATTCCCATACTAGTCTCTCACTTGGACAGTAATGCAGCAATAACACCCAAGTCTCATCACGAACTATACAGACTATTCAAAGAACATATAATAGAACTACGGGGTCTTCTGTTTGCTTGCTTTGGTTTATCAGTCATTTTGCAGTCTTGTTTCCTGAAACAATACCCTCCAAATTAATGAGATATCCTAAGTTTCATCTGCCAAAATACTTCTTAAAGGCAGTATGCTGAGACTAGACAAAGGACCACGGTGAGCATGGCCTCCTTGCCATTAGCCCCATTCCTCACGTAGCACTGGTCATTAAGATTAAGGGTGTGATCCGAGCCAACACTGAGAAAATGGAGGAAGGAAAAGATGTGGAACAGGGTCTAAATGATGAGTTATGATGATGACGGTGAGGATTTAGGGGACTTGGAACTGATGTGAAGGCGTAGGCAAATTCCTCTGTGGAGAAACTGGAACTCTTCTACACTGCTGGTGGGACTGCAAATTAGTTCAGCCACTATGGAGAACAGTCTCAGATCCACCATATGATCTGGCTATACCACTCCTGGGTATCTTTCCAAAGGGGCCCAAATCAGAACACGACAGTAACATATGCATACCCATGTTCATAGCAGCGCAATTCACAATAGCCGAGTTATGGAACCGACCTAGGTGTCCATCAACAGATGAATGGATTACAAAATTATTTGATGGAATTCTATTCAGCAATAAAAAACAGGCTGGGCGTGGTGATGCATGCTTGTAACTCCCAGCATTCGGGAGGCGGAGACAGAATGACTGGGTTCAAAAACAGCCTCAGCTACTTAGCAAGGCCCTTCGCAACTCAGTGAGACCCTGTTTCAAAACTAAAAAGACTAAAAAGTAGGGCTGGGGGGTGTGGCCCAGAGGTAGAATGCCCCTGGGTTCCTCCCCAGTATCACAAAAATAAATACATAAAAATAAAAAACAAAATTATGTCAAATAAAAAATAAATATAAAGAACAATATTACGTCATTTGCAAAAAAAAAATGGAAGGATCTGGGGGAACATTAAGTGAGATTAGCCAGTCACAGAAAGTGAAGGAAGATATGTTTTCTCTAATATATGTATGCTAGGGAGTAAATGAGATACCAGAAGGACTCCAGATAACGAAGAGGAAACCTCAGTGGAGCCAGGAAGGTGGTCTAAGGGAAGGGGAGAGGGAAAAGTGAGATTCATTAATGGAAATATTACCATTGACTCTGTGTACATGTGAAAATACCACTGTCGATCTCAGTACTCTGTATTAGGAAAGGGGGAGATGGGGAGGTAGGGGCACCAAGAGCAAGCGCATGTATGTCACTGTCAACATGATTTACATTATGATGTGAGACTATAATACACCAATAAAAGCATACTAAAAAACTCTTTTCCTGCCAGGCGTGGTGGTGCACGCTTGGGAGGCTGAGACAGGAGGATCACAGGTTCGAAGCCAGCCTCAGCTACTTAGTGAGGCTCTCAGCAAATTAGTGAGACCCTGTTTCCAAATAAAATATAAAATAGGTCTGGGAGTATAGCCCGGAGGTAGAAAGCCTCTGGGTTCCACCCCCAGTACCACAAAAAAAAAAAAATTATTTTCCTCTAAGTAAGTGCTTTCTAAGCAACATGATTTGCATTATGATGTGAGACTATAATAATAGTAACTATCTCATAAAATTCTGAAGAATAAAATACTGCAAGTAAAGAATGAGGAAGAGAGCCAGGTGTGGTGGCTCATGTCTGTAATCTCAGTACTTGGGAGGCTGAGGCAGGAGGAGCAAGGGTTGTGGAGGCTGGCCTTCCACAACTTAGTGACACCCTGTTTCTAAATAAAAGTAATATAATCAGGCTGGAGTATAGCTCAGAGCTAGAATGTCTCTGGGTTCAGAAAAAGAAAGAGAAATAAGAATTCTCTGGATCAAGGCAGAACAAAATATTTATGTAACTCCCTGCAATGATGAGGTATATAGTTTTTCATTACACAAAAATAAATTGTAAAAAAAAAAGGTAGCTTTACATGAGTAAATAAACATTCTTACTTCTTCATCAGTGATGGGTGATGAGATGGTACCTTTTCTCTCTGACTTTTCTTCTTTTCTATAAAAGTCTTTGTTGGACATCTTGAAAAGCTAAAATAAATATCAAAATTACATTATGTACCATTTACTACAATAAGAAGTACATTATAAATTATTGTTTCAGTTATATAAAGATTGACATTTTAGCCAGATACAGTGGCACATGTCTGTCACCCCAGTATTTGGGAGACTGAGACAGGAAGATCACAGGTTCATGACTAGCTTCAGCAACGTAAGTGAGACCCTGTTCCAAAATAAAACACAAAGGAGCCAGGCGTGGTGGCACATGCTTGTAAATCCCAGCATTTGGGAGGCAGACACTGGAGGATCGCAGATCAGCTACTTAGTGAGGCCTTCGTAACTCAGTGAGATGCTGTTTCAAAATAAAAAAAGGACTAAAAAAAATAGGGCTCAGGGTATAACTCGGAGGTAAAATGCCACTGGGTTCCATTCCCGGTACCGCAAAAGAAAATAAAAAAAATAAATAACATAAAAAGGGCTGGTGTTATAGCTCAGAGGTTGTATGCCCTCTGGGTTCAATTCCCAAAACTAAAAATAAAATTGTTTTACAAATGGTTACTATTTTCTAACCAGTTTTTAAATGACAAGATTCTGCTCCTCTCCACTTACATTCTCCTTCAGAAGGATCTGTTCTCCTTCAGCTGCATCTTATAACTTTTTTTTTTTGGTGGTGGTACTAGGAGTGGAACCCAGACCTATTTTATATTTTATTTGGAAACAGGGTCTCACTAAGTTGCTGAAAACCTAAGTAGCTGAGGCTGGCTTTGAACCCGTGCGATCCTCCTGACCCTCCTGTCTCAGTTTCCCAAGCGCAGGGATTACAAGCATGCGCCACCACGCCCGGCTCTAACGATTTTCAGAACTATGCCATGAGGCCGGGCGTGGTGGCGCATGCTTGTAATCTCCGAGCTTGGGAGGCTGAGACAGGAGGATGCACAGGTTCGAAGCCAGCCTCAGCTACTTAGTGAGGCTCTCAGCAACTTAGTGAGACCCTATTTCCAAATAAAATATAAAAAATAGGGCTGGGAGTATAGCCCAGAGGTAGAAAGCCTCTGGGTTCCACCCCCAGTACCACAATAAAAAAAAAAAAAAAAAAAAAAAAACCTATGCCAGGAGTCCTGGTTTCTCTCTTACACATCATCACCATCTTCAATTCCTGCAGGGCCACATTTTACCCCACCTACACCTCTGTCACAGGCAAACTGTATACATTTGTTGAGCCCCAGTTTCATTACATGTAAAACAGAGACTACTCATCCTACAGGGTTTTTGAGGGAGTCAAAATAAGCAGTGGACATAAAAAATACCTTGCATAGAGCGGTACATAGTAGGGTCTAAATAAATAAATACCTATGTGTTCTCTGTCTATGAAACCCAGAACTCTTTAAGAAGTGTGCTGTATTAAAACCCTGAGAGGTGCTCATAGATGCCTATTAACTGAGAGAACGTGTGAATTCTTCCTCAGAAGATCCACTCTCATTTGGAGCCGCTTTCAACCCTCCCCTATTCCAGTCCTCTGCCCACATCCATTCCAAGCTCACTCTTCCAGCCCTGCTCTACCAAGCCAACAATGTAAGCTGATGATTAAAAAAATTATATAAGACAGTCACTCCTTATGATTCTAAACAGTTCTGAGTTAGCACGCATCTCGCAGCATAGAGCGGCATCCCATGCTGGGTCCCAGTGCTCAGAGGCTGGAAACAGCACCAGCTCTGTTGGGGCAGGAAGACAGAAAAAGGATTCAGAAGCCCAAAAAAGAATTAATAGTTGGTAGTGACATATGTTGAGCGTGTGAATATAGCAAAGGCTAGAAACCAAGCAACTGCAATTACTCTTGGTCAATCGTGATCAGAGTAGGTGGAATTCTACAGAAGAATGTCAATTACACTGTGTTACGTGTGTGAGATGATATGGTTGTGGGGAAACTGTCCCGGGGAGCCCTGTTAGGGTCCCGGACACAATTTCCCTCAAACCACAACAAAACCCAAAAAACAGAAAAACCGCGGGTTCTTGTCCTGAGCTCGGACTCTTGCTGAAGATGTAAATAAGTTTATTAAAAAGATAGAAATACAGAAGATAGTTACATCTTTTTTTCCCCTTTGATTGAAATTCTTAAGAAAGAGAAGATAGTTACAGCCCCAAGCCATGGCATTGGGGGGGGGGTGTTCAAATGAATGCCCCACCCAAGACACAGAACTCTTGTTAACTCTGATGCAGTAAACATCCCCAGAAGCTCCTCCCCCAGCTAGGAGTGGCAAGGTGTCTCCTTTCATGAAGGTCGACCCCTCCTACCATTCTGGCTAGACTGTGTAGATCTGTCTTTTAGAGAGAGGAAGCCTAGAGCCTCTCTCCTATTGACTTGTTAATTACTTTTATCTAAGTCAAATTACATTGGAATAGTAGCCTGCTTTTTTTTTTTTTTTTTGGCAGAAACCAAGTCCTTTCACAGATTTTTGAAATATAATAATCATAGCTTTCTCAAATCTTCCTAGGCCATTCTCAATACTGGTACACACTGGAACTTAGAATGTTCTGATGACTCTGAAGAGAAGAAAATTCTAATATTAACAAAGATTAATTGTCTGAGATTCCTCTCTGGGACTTGGGAGGGAGAGACCTGAAATGAAGGACGTGGACAATTGCTCCTTTGGCAACTGACAATTTTATTCTCTAAAACTACATTTTTCATACCCTTTTCCAGTTAGGTTAAGTTGCATGTCCTCATGGGAAGAGTAAACACCAAAGTACAATGGGAGGTCGTAGGTAGAGGGCATGTGCCATAAATCACTAAGATACAATCATCAAAGGAAACTAACAAACCCCGGGGAGGGCAGAGGGACCTAGTAAAGGATTACTAAAAATGTGATTAAGTCAGCCCCCACTCTCACTGGGGGGCCTTAGAGGGCGAATTCCGAAGAGGACAGGAGTCACACCCAGAGTTTTGGAGAATTCTACCTTTTCGCAAAACCTCCTTAACTCCTTCGGAACCATTCCTTCCTCAGGCTTCATCCATGTCCTCCATCAATTAATAACTAACTATTCCTCACAGACTGACAGGCAGATTCTAAATTACCTCCCAGATTTTGTGCTATAAAGTAGCTTATAGCTGGGCATGGTGGTACACGGTTGTAATCCTAAAACAGGAGGATCAAGATTTGAAGACAGCCTCCACTACTTAGTGAGGCCCTCGGCACCTAAATGAGACCTTGTTTCAAAATAAAGAATAAATAATAGGCTGGGGGGTGTAGCTCACAGGTAGAATGCCCCTGGGTTCAATCCCCAGGACTGTATATATACAAAAAAAACTCAGACAGCTTACAATAGTTGAATTCACGGTTGACTTTCCAGATTACAGTAATAGTCTTTTCCCTTTCTTAAGAATTTCAATCCATGGGGAAAAAAGATGCACCAAAAAAAAAAGGAACTTCAGCCTGGCATGGTGGCACAATCCTGCAGTTCCACCTATTTGGAGTTAAGGCAAGAGGATGGCTTGAGCCCTGGAATTTGGGGGCAGACTACGGCAACAGAGAAGAAAAAAGAAATCCCATGAAACACACTGCTTAGAGGCAACTAACTGCTTATATGCTAACTTTTATATATACAATATGTAATGTACAATTTTACATTTTTACAATTTTAACTGATGCATGCTGGTTTACTACTGTTGCTTTGGACACCCTAACACTAAACCTCTTGCCCACAAGACAAAGAGACAAAGAATACTATCCACAATGGAAAAACATCTAGGTTTACTATGACAAATGCTTTATATTCGATTTAGTAAAAAAATTCTTACTCTGCAAATCAGAGCAAATTAAGGGGAGACTTCCTATGTGGGCCATTCTCCTAGATGGCTGCCAAGGATCCCTGTTGCTGGTACTCCCGTGTAGTCCCCTCCAAAGCAACAGAGCCGCCTTGTGTAACCAGTTGGTGGTCCTTGGCTAAGTCATACAAGACATTGTGGCTTCTGACTTGCTGTCTTGGACGGCTCACAGCCGGGAAAGTCCTAATGGCACTAAAGCAACTCATGGAAAGGCCCACTAGGGAAGGAGAGAGCCCTCTTGCCAATGATCAGAACCAACTGGCAGGCATGTGAGCCACCTCTGAAGCTGATCCTGTGCCCTGGCGAGTCTTCACATGACAGCAACCCTGGAGTACATCTCCATTCCAATGTCAAAGACTCAGAGGCAGATTCACCCAGAAAGCCATTTCCAAATTTCTGACCCACAGAAACTGTGACGCATTGTTTATTGTTGTTTAAATCACTAAATTTCGGGATCACTTACGTAGCAATCGATGAGTGAGTACAGTCGGTTAATATAATTCTTTAAAAAGATTCCTTCACGACTAGAAATTTTTACTGAAATTCTCATAGAATCCACAGGCTAAATTCCAATCTTCTGGTTTCCAGCTGGTTTTAAGTGATAAGGTTGACATACTGAATCAAGCTTTCAAATTAATCATCTAGTACTTAAAAGAAAGCAAGAGTAAGAATAAGCTCAGTGGTAGAGTACTTGCCTAGCACGCCAAGGTCTTGGGCTCAATCCCCAGCATGGAGGGAAGGAAGAACGGTGGGGGGTGGGGGGACTTGTCTAGAATTTTTTTAAAACAATGATAATTTGCCTGGTGAGTTTGCGCAGGCTTGTAATCCCGGTGCTTGGGAGGCGGAGACAGGAGGATGGCAGGTTTGAAGCCAGCCGCACCTGCTTAAGAGACCGTTTCCCCCCCCCAAAAAAAACCCATATATATATATATATATATATATATATATATATATATATATATATATATATATATATATTAGGTCTGGGAGTGTAGCCCGGATGTAGAAGGGTTTCCAGGAACCCCAGTACTACCAATAATAATAATAATAATGATTCTTGGGAGGTGCACTGATATAGTCAGCATTTCCATTAGTTATAATCAGTGTTATTATCTCATTTTTAATTACCTGCTAAGCACCAAGCAAAAGGGGGGTAAGTTAAAAGGACTTCAGAATTACAACTTGCAGAAGCTTCTGGAGATGTTTCCATTAATCTGTAGAAAGGTAAAACAGACATCTCCGGATATGCTTCCTAACCAGGAGAAAAGAAGTAGGGGACCAACTTTCAGTTAGCATTTCAGTGTGACAAATAATCATGCTCTCTTTCCTGAGTTCTGAAACAAATAAGAAACTGAGGAGTAGGTATGAAAAGTAAGCCAAGACAATAAGAGGCAGACAAGTCCGCGGGAGGAGACTTGGGCAGCAGATGCACGACACGCACACCTGGGGGAATGTGAACCGCACCAAGTGCCCCGAACCTCGACGTACTGAGTTCTGGCTATTAAAAGCCTAAAAATAAGTATATAAATAAATGAGGCGAAGCAGGGCAAAAACAATCCGTACGCATTGGACACCAAGGACCACACCGCAGCGCAGCTGAGCCAGCTAACCGTTGGAAAGCTCAAGCACAAACAGAAATAAAGGAAAACAGAGTTCGGGTCAACGCTGTGGGTGAGAGTGTGAAATGAAGCGCAGAACCCAACTACAAGTCACCGGGACCACCGGGCCAGCTACACAAACCCCTGGGAGCCACCAGAACCCTTACTGGGGCGAGGGGCAGCCCGGGGCGGCACCCCACAGGCCCCTGACCCGGGCCCACCCACGGGGTCCCGGGTCCCGCCGACGGCCCCACAGGGTACTCAGGGCGGGGGGGCCACGGGGCCCTGCCCAGCCCCAAGTCCCCTCACCCCCAGTCCCCTACCTAACAGCGCCGGCGGCGACTCGGAGGGCCCAGGCCACAGGATCGGCCCCCAGACCTACTGCCCCCTGGGGAAAATAGTTCGGCGCCCCGCCAAAGGGGTACGGAGCGAACGCTCCACCGCGTAGGTTTAGACCTGCGGTTACTTCCTCCCCGGGCCCCGCTCGGCCCCGCCCAGGCCGCGCAGTGCACGCTGGGAGCTGTAGTCTTTGCGCCTTCCGGCGGAGGCGGGGACGGAGACGCTCCCTGGAAACGGAACGCTCTCACCTGATTGGACGCCGCCCCCGGCACGCGCATGCGCAGTGTGTGGTGGCGCCGTAACGCCCCGGGGAAAGGGAAGCGGACGGGCGCTTACTTCGCTGCCTTTGGCTTTCTGCTTTTCTGCTGACAGGGTTTGGTCCCTGGTTCATCCTCTTTTTTGTCTGTTGAACGCATCCGCCCTCCCTATTCGCTCCCTTGCTTCCTGGGCCCTGTCCTGTGGGCTTTCGCGTCAGTGCGCTCTCTCCCCGCCGCCGCGAGCCCCTCCCGGTCCCCGGGCGGGCTTGGCACCGAGGCGGTAACTATGGAGGAGATGGCGGAGGAGGCGCTGCTGCCCCTGGAGGAGGAGGAGGTGGCCCAGGTCCGGATCCCGACCCCGGACTCGGCTCAGGTCCCGGCTCCGGCCCCAGCCCATGCCCTGGCCCCGTCCCTAGCCTCTGCCCCTGAGGAGGCTGAAAGCAGTAAGTGCAGGAGGCCCGACCCGTCTGCCGCAGAGAAGCGAGAAAGTGCGCCTTGCTGGGGAGCAGGGGAGGCCGTTCCCTGGGATGGTCGTTAGGGGAAAGGCAGGTTTAGGAAAATGGGGTAGAGGGCGAAAAAGAGGGGGATCGGCGTGGCGGATGGAGGTGAAACAGGCACAGAATGAAAGAAGTACGGCACCTCTAGCCCTCGAGGACCTCACGGCCGAGGCCGGGGTGCTGCAGGTCGATTAAAGAGGTTAAGGGCCTTTTCGTTAAAAAGAAATTTTTTGATACAAGATAGGAATTCCCACATAATTTGGTAGTTTCCCTCCCGGCCCCGTCTCCTGTGATTAACTTAAGCCCTTTCCAATGTGGCACGGTAACGGAGAGAGGGATGATAGATCCTAGCTGCCAAGACTTAGAAACTATTGCTGTCCGTTTTTCAGCCTCTGCAGAAACAAAGAAGTGGGCTTGTCTTGTTTTCTGTAGCAGCTTGCTTCCAAAAATAATTTGAAGCTAAAGAATTGTTTGGAGAAAAGTCTCCTAAATTATGGGTATCTTCTTCCACACGTAAATACCAATTGAGTTTTGTGCTCCAGCCCATCTGAAATCTACTGTTGAAAATTAATAACCCATATTATGCTGCTCAGAATATGCTTGTATGTTTTCTAACTGGTGGTTTATTGGATCATATTGGAATTTAAAGGACTCTGGACAATTTTAAATGCGAAGTCTAAAAAAGGCTTAGTTCTTCGAACAAATTATTTTGTGGTCCATAAAGTGACCCTTAGCCAGGCGTGGTGGTGCACGCTTGTAATCCCAGCATTTGGGAGGCTGAGACAGGAGGATCGCTACTTAGTGAGGCTCTCAGCAACTTAGTGAGACCCTGTTTCTAAATAAAATATAAAATAGACCAGGGAGTATCCCGGGGGTAGAAAGCCCCTGGGTTCCATCCCACTATCATAAAAAATAATAATAAAGTGACCCTTATGCTTTCTGAGTTATCACTTAAAATATCTTTAATTCATTTTTACTACTTCTGGGCCAGTTTTGTGGTTAATGTTTACAAAACTTTTTTTTTTTTTTTTTTTGGTGGTACTGGGGGTAGAACCCAGAGGCTTTCTACCTCCGGGCTATACTCCCAGACCTACTTTCTATATTTTATTTGGAAACAGGGTCTCACTAAGTTGCTGAGAGCCTCACTAAGTAGCTGAGGCTGGCTTCGAACCTGTGCGATCCTCCTGTCTCAGCCTCCCAAGTGCTGGGATTACAAGCGTGCATCTCCACGCCCGGCTTACAAAACACTTTGATAGTCATAGTCTAATAAAATGATTTGCAGTTTTAAAACAAATAGCTGTCAGAGTAGAATCACAAATAGGGCTGACTGTAGGAAAGATAAAGTCAGCATGCCTGAGGTAGGCTCCTCATTATGTACGATCAGAGATGGTAGGTGTAAAATAAGGCCAGTTACATCCTCAACTACAACGGTCTCAGGCGGGCATGGGTGTTACACACTCCTGAGTGAATGGCCTCATCCCTCACTCCCACATTGAGGTGTTTAAGTCAGTCAGAGGTGGTTCAACAACTTTAGGGAAGGCATGCTTTCTCTACGTCTTCACCATCAATGCATTAAACATAGTATTTGCTTACGTGTTTCAAAATTCACAAGTATATAATTTGAAGAATGTGTATTGTTTGAGAAACCTGAAAATATGTTAGTAGGACAAATATGTAATGATTGAGAAATCTGAAGTGCATAGAACTAAAATACATACTAATCTCAGGTTTTTATAAAATCATTTTTAGATGGTTTGGATAGTCCTTTGAAGTCAGTCATAACTAGACAAGATGAAGATGATGTTTCCGAAATAGAGTTGAAAATTGAGGAAAAAGTAACAGAAGAAGTTGTAAAAGAACCTCCTAACATCTTGGACTCACCTAACTTAACAAGAGGTTTGCCTATTGACTTCTGGATTGTTGTATAATGTGTGTTGCAAGAAGCAAGTTGAGTGATTCAAATAAGATTTTTGTTATCTATCATTATGAATCAGAAATTGATCTCAGAGATGTTTATGGACATATTATGTATTTTATTTTATTTTTTGGTACTAGATATTAAACCTAGGAATGTTCTGCTGCTGAGCTATACACCCCAGTCCTGTTTTGTTTTATTTTATTATTTCATTTCATTCCCTGAAATAAAATATTTTTGAAGCAGGTTCTAAGTTTTTGAGGACCTTGCTGAGGCTGACCTCAAACCTGTGATCTTCCTGTCTCAAATACTGGGATTACAGTCATGCTACGCCATGCCTGGCACATTTTGTGAATTTTTAGATCTTTGACTTTTTTAATAGTGGACCACAGGATTTTCAATTTTCTTAACAAGCTCCATTCCCTTATATTTTGTAGTATTTAGCAGAAAAATTCCAATAGGCACATTTTTTTTTTTTTAAGTACTAGGGATTGAACCCAGGGGCATACTCCCTCTAAGCTGTCCCCCCAGCTCTATTTTTTATTCTTTATTTTGAAACAGGGTCTCACTAAGTTGCGGAGGGCCTCACTAAGTAGCTGAGGCTGACTGTGGACCTTCGATGCTTCTGTCTCAGCCTCCCAAGTACTGGGATTACAAGCGTGCGCCACCACGCTCAGCTTCAATCAGCACAGTTGTACGTAACGTTATATATCTTATTTCCTATGCACAGGTCTTTGAACTATGAAGCCAAAAGCCATTATGGTTCCATGGCTGGGTTGTATACATGAATTCATTTCTTGACTATTAATGTCTGACCAGCAATTAAAAGGTTTTGATCAAACAGGAAAAAAATTTGCCTATTTATGGGAATTATATCTCATAAGTCACTTGGACAGTACCTGATATAAAAAGTTAATAATGTTTGTTGTTCTTGCCCATTTAAGTATAAGGTGAAGCTGGCATGGTGGGACGCACTTGTAATCCCAGGATTTGGGAGGCTGACAGGAGAATTGCAGGTTTGCAGCAAGCCTCAGCAATTTTGTGAAGCCCTTCACAACATAGTGAGACCCTGTTTCAAAATACAAAAGTAAAATAGGTCTTGGGGTCGGGGGCGTGTAGCTCAGAGGTAGAATGCCCCGGGGTTCAATCCACAGCACTACAGAAAATAAAAGTTGGGAAATCATTTTTTTTTTTTTTGGTGGTACTGGGGTTCCTGGAAGCCCTTCTACCTCCGGGCTACACTCCCAGACCTATTTTTGCATTTTTATTTGGAAACAGGGTCTCCTAAGCCAGCGCGCGGGGCTGGCTTCGAACCTGCGCGATCCTCCTGTCTCTGCCTCCCAAGCGCGGGGATTACAAGCATGCGCCACCACGCCCGGCAAGATGGTTTTGTTTTGTTGTTTTGGCAGTGCTGGGAATTGAATCCAGGACCTCATGCATGCTAGACAAGTGTTCTAACACTGAGCTATATCCCCAGACCACATTTTTATTTATTTATTTATTTATTTTATTTATTTATTTATTTATTTATTTATTTATTTATTTATTTTGGTGGTACTGGGGTTCCTGGAAGCCCTTCTACCTCCGGGCTACACTCCCAGACCTATTTTTATATTTTTATTTAGAAACAGGGTCTCCTAAGCCAGCGCGCGCGGCTGGCTTCGAACCTGCGCGATCCTCCTGTCTCCGCCTCCTAAGCGCGGGGATTACAAGCGTGCGCCACCACACCCGGCGGGAAATCATTTTTAACAAATATCAACGGGAATGTCTGAGAGTCTTGAAACAGATTCCAGGACTGTTGATGCAGTATAGGACTGCACCATTTCTAATGGGTGGTTTGTTTGTTTCTTTGTTTCTTTGTTTTTGTGGGTCTGGGGATGGAACCCAGGGGCATTTGACCTCCGAGTTACACCCTCTGCCCAATTTTTATTCTTTATTTTGAAACCGGGTCTCACTGAGTTGCAGAGGGCCTCACTAAGTAGCTGAGGCTGTCCGCGAACCGCGATCCTCCGGTCTCAGCCTCCAAAATGCTGAGATTACCAGCGTGCGCCACCATGCCTGGCTCTAATGGTTTTAAAAATTATTTAACAGACTTTAGTGCATACTACAAATAAGAACAAATTATACAGATGAGCAGGGTATGGTGATGCACACCTGCAGTCCATTACCCTGGAGGCTGAGGCAAGAGCGTGGTAAATTTGAGGCCAATCTGGGCTGGCTAGTGAGGCTTATCACAAAACTTAAAAGGACTCAGATTGTAGTTCAGCACTAGAGTGCTTGCCTACCATGCATGTGTGAGGCCCTGGGTTCAGTCGCTAGCAACACATAAAAAAAAAGCCTTTTTAAAAATATACAGATAGTTGGGTATGGTGGTACATGCCTGTAATTCTAGTACTTGGGAGGCTGAGACAGGAAAATCTCAGGTTCCTTTAGCAAGTAATGAGAATCTCATCAACCTAACAAGACTCTGTTTAAAAAAAAAAAAAATAGGGCTAGGAGTGTATTTTGGAGATAGAATGCCTTTGAGTTCAATCCCCAGTACCAAAAATAAACAGTACAGATGAGTGAAAAAATGAACTCACAAGTGAAGATTAGAAAAGAATAGTCAGGAAAGTCCCAGTGTTGAGAATTAAATTTTAAAGTTTTAAATAGCTTAACATAATGAATATTGATGTTCTTGCCCTAAGGTTTATTCCATTATCTCATATTTCTTTTGGAATCTTATCATTTGTCACATTGTGGTCTTAAATATTCAGGCTCCTGCTTTGTAAGTTCCTTTTCTTTGAGATGCACATATATATTCAGGTCTCTCCAAAGTCCTTGAAAAAATAATTGCATTGATTTTCTGTATTTTCTTTCCTTCTAATATTATTTCTACTCCCAAGCAACACTCACTGAACCTTCTTTTTTTTTTTTTTTGCGGTACTGGGGTTCCTGGAAACCCTTCTACCTCCAGGCTACACTCCCAGACACCTATTTTTTTTTTATGTTTTTATTTGGAAACGGTCTCTTAAGCCAGTGCGGCTGGCTTAGAACCTGCACGATCTTCCTGTCTCCGCCTCCCAAGCACAGGGATTACAAGCATGTGCCACCATAGCCACCATACCCAGCCCAAACCTTCATTTTAAGGTCACCACTTACCACAAGATAAATCCAGTTGTCATTAGTACAGATTCAAATACAACTCTTTTTTTTCTCTTTTACAGATTTTTCTCCTTTATTTTATCTTGTCCTGATTCTCTTTACTATATATTCTTTCTGAATCTACCTTATGATTCTTTTTACCTAAGTTTTTTATAAATACCTATATTCCTACATAACCTCACTTACAGATTAAATCCATTTATATTAGCCAGTAATGGGTTTAACAACTTAGAGGAATACTTCCCTAATCAAGAAAATGTTAAACAAGCCAGGTTCAGTGGCTCACACCTATAATCCCAGCGACTGGGGAGGAGGCCAGGCAGGAGTATAGTTCAAGGCCTTCCTGGACAACTTAGCAAGAGCTTGTCTCAAATCCATCAATCAAAACTATGTTAGACATGTCTTGGAAAGACTTATTCATGTGTTCCAAAATTTGCAAACACTTAATTTGAAAGGTATATAATGTTTAAGAAACTTGAAAATGAATAACTGGGATAAACATATAGTGAACAAGAAAGCTGAAGTTCACTAGAACTAAAATATATATTTTGTAAAAATAATCTTAGAAGCCAAGCATGGTGGTACACACTTGTAATTCCAGCATTTGGGAGGCTGAGACAGGAGGATCCATGTTCTCGGACAGCCTCAGCTACTTAGTGAGGCCTCTTGAAAAACTCCATGAGACCCTGTTTCAAAATAAAGAATAAAAATTGGGCTGGGGGTGTAGCTCGGAGGTAGAATGCCCCTGGGTTCCATCCCCAGTACCAGGAAAAAAATTAAAAACAAAAAAAAAAACTAATTTTAGAAAGTCCAGTTAGCCATTTGAAGTCAGCCATAACTAGGTAAGACCTGGGTTTGGCTTTTTCCTTCTCTTTTTCACATTTTTTTCCTTAGGTGTTTTGTTTTGTGGTACTAGGGGTGGAACCCAGGGGCTTTCTACGTCCGGGCTATATTCCCAGCCATATTTTATATTTTATTTGGAAACAGGGTCTCACTAAGTTGCTGAGAGCCTCAGTAAGTAGCTGAGGCTGGCTTCGAACCTGCGCGATCCTTTTGTCTCAGACTCCCAAGCGCGGGGATTACAAGCATGTGCCACCACACCTGGCATTCCTTAGATTTTTTACTCTCGTACTTTCACATAATACACATATTTCTGATTTGATTTATATCTCCAAAATCTCCCCTGTGCTCCAAAAGCAAATTTTATTTTATTTTTTTTGTTGTTTTGTTTTTGCGGGTCTAGGGATGTAACCCAGGGTCGTTCAACCTCTGAGCTATACCCCCTACCCTATTTTTTATTCTTTATTTTGAAACAGGGTCTCACTGAGTTGCAGAGGGCCTCATTACGTAGCTGAGGCTGTCCGCGAACCTCATCCTCTTGTCTCAGCCTCCCGAATGCTGGGATTACAAGCGTGCGCCACCACGCCCGGCTCAAAAGCAAAATTTTTTTTTTTTTTTATTGGTGCACTGTATTCATACATCATAGTGGGATACAAACTTTTGTAGACATACATGCACACATCGCCCAGTCAGCCCCCACCCGATCCCCACCCCATTCTCTCCCCATCCCTTTCTCCCATGCTTGGCTTAGTGGTTGACATCTAGTATTATAGCAATTTATCCAAAATTAAAAATGATAATCTCACATAACAGTTTCATTTGTCTGATACCAAGCTTTTGATGACTTAAAGATAACATTTCAATATTTCTTTTTACTTTCTTTCTTACCAGAGAATATTTTTTTTCTATTTTTTTAGGTGAAACTATCATATATTTATATATTTATTTTTCAGAAAAAAAATCTATCCTAATATGGAATATGGACTCTAGATACCCAAAACGATCTTGAAAAAGAACAAAGCTAGAAGATATATATTTTTTAATTTCAAACCATATAAAGCTACAATAATTGAAACAGTGTAGTACTATTCTAAAGGCAGATATATAAACCATTGGAGTTAAATAAAAGCCTAGAGCTAAATTCTTCCCTATATTGTCAAGTTATTTTTGACAAGGTTTCCACGAACATTTGGTGGTAGAAATAATAATATTTTAAATATTGTTGAAACATAATAATTACATGGAAAAGAATAAAGTTGGACCCTTACCTAATCCCATATACAAATATTAACTCAAAATAGATAAAAGACCTAAATATAAATCTTAAGACTATAAACTTTTAGGAGAAAATCTGGGTCATAAAACCTCACACTGAAATTGGCAGTGATTTCTTGGATATGATTTCAATGGCACAGGCAACAGAAGAGTATACAAACTCCCTAAAAAATAAAAAAAATATATTGTATATCCAAAGACAGTGTAAACAGAGTTAAAAGTTACTAATAGAATGGGATAAAATATTTCCAAATGCTATATCTGAAGGTATATTAATATTCCAACTAGAAATTCTAAAAATGAACAACAATAAAGGCAAACAATACAATTTAGAGATAGGTAAAAGACTAACATAAGTAATGAATCTCCACAGATAACCAATCTTAGTTGACTGTTGGATGGAAACTCTTGTTTCTCTGGTTCTGGTGTGTGTTACCCATTTCTTCTTTGTAGTTAATCTCTTTGAGTATTTTCTCTAGTGCTGGTTTTGAAGACAAAAATTCCTTCAGTTTCTGTTTGTCATGGAAGCTTCTTATTTCTCCATCTAATTTGATAGAAAGTTTTGCTGGGTAGGAAATTTTTGGCTGGAAGTTGTTTTCTTTCAGAGTTTGGAATATGTTACTCCAAGCCCTTCTGGCTCTCATGACTTGGTTTGGGAAGTCTGGAGTGATTCTAATTGGCTTGCCTCTGAATGTCATTTGACCCTTTGTTTTTGTTGCCTTTAAGATTCTCTGCTTGGCTTCCACATTGGTCATTTTGACAATTATGTGGCGTGGGGATCCTCTTCTCCGATCCTGTCTAAAGGGAGTTCTATAAGTTTCCTGGACCTGCGTATCGACCTCTTGCTCTATGTTTGGAAAATTTTCTGCTATTACTTCCTTGAAGAGATTGTTGATCCCTTTGGTTTCACTTTCTTTTCCCTCCTCTATTCCAATTATTCTTAGGTTAGCTCTCTTAAAATGGGCCCATATTTCTTCAATATCAGATTCCTGCTGTCGGATATTTTTTCCTAGATTAGAAACTATGCGTTCATTTTTGGAGTGATCATCTTCTAAGAGCGAGATTCTGTTCTCCATGTGGTCTAATCGGTTGTTTGTGCTTTGAATTGAGGCCTTTACTTCATTAATTGCATCCTTTATCTCTTTTTGGCTCTCTCTGAGTTCTTTTCAAAGCACCTCTATTATTTCTACAGTTATTTTCCTGATTTGATCTTCTAGAAATCTCTGATTTTCTGTTTTATCGGGTTCTGATGTTGTGGGGTTGTGGGCATTCATTGCTCCAGTATTATTCCTCTTTCCCATGATTTCGGAAGTTTGTGCCTTCTCTGGGTTCTTCCCTTGGGTCACTATGACTTCACTTAAGGTGTTCTGGATCTCGAGTCAGTAGTATCTCAGACCCCACTACTCCTTTACTGGGTTGTATCACAGAGTCTCCGACCCAGAGAGTCGATAGAGGCTGCTTTAGACTGTTGGGGGTGCCAGGTTGCACGTTCTCCTATGGTGTGATATCTCTGCCACCGCCCCTCCCCCACTGGGTCAGTCCCAAGGAGTACAGTACTGGGATTTCTCCTCTGTGGCCCGCAATTTGACTCACTGTTCTTGAGTACACAGATGTAGCTGTACTGGACTCGGTGAATTCTCTGCTGCTGCCGCCGGTGGCAATATGGCGCTGCTGCCACGCCCTTGGCCGTGAGGCTGGTGTATTTCTTCTTGGTTTTGATTTCCACTCTGAATCCCTGCGGCGTGTGCTGAGCTCAGCCACTTGAAGCTTTAGATTTTACCTGCAGCAAGAAATCCCGCCTGGCTGTTCCGCAGCGGCTCACCTCGGCTTGCTGTAGCCATCTGGTGAATTTGCCGCTGCCGCCAGCAGTATGGCGCTGCTGCCGCGTCCTCGGGCGTGAGGCCGGTTATCTCCTCTGTGGCTCTGAGCTTTGTTCTCAGTCCGCTTTCTCTCTGGAGCCTGGTGATTTTTTTGTTTCTCTGGTGATGTTGTTTTCTGGCTATGAAAGGCGCTGATTTTGTGGTAATGGAGATTGGTTGTTAGCGGGGCTCTTAAGCCCCGCTTTTCTCGGTCGCCATCTTCCTGGAAGTCCAAAAAGCAAATTTTCAACTGCTTCCTAGGCAGCATTATCTCTACCAGTAGTGTCTATAGCACACCATGTCGAAAACTAATTTTCTTTTCCCCTTCTTCCTTTCTGTCCATAGTTTTCCTTTTCTTTCGTAGATTATTGGCACCATTGTTCTCAACCATATAAACTCAAAATCTTAGTCATCTTTATTTTACCCTTTACCCTTACTTCTCACATCCCAAGTTTTATTGCTTCTTTTTTACCTTCTATTCTGTACCTTTCTTATTCCTCTTCTATTATTGATCCTTTTATTATTGATCCTCATAACTA
Source organism: Muscardinus avellanarius (assembly GCF_963383645.1). Taxonomy (NCBI): domain Eukaryota; kingdom Metazoa; phylum Chordata; class Mammalia; order Rodentia; family Gliridae; genus Muscardinus; species Muscardinus avellanarius. Next base: position 102,634,311 of record NC_137793.1, read on the forward strand.
CCACTAGAAATGCCCTCCTGAAACATATTTAAATCATTTTCTTCCTCAAAACCTAACATGAAGAACAAAGTCCAAACTTATGCCTACCATGTTCTATACTGTATTTTTGGCTACATATTTTTCTACACATTCTTTTCTTCAAAAATTCCATTCTAGCCAAGGATGGGGTAGGGTTTGCTCTGTGTTTTATACCACATGCTTTTTGTTCACAAGGTTGCTTCGATCTCTATAGCTAATCATCAGATCTCAAGTTGAAATTCTCTGTGTGTATGTGTGTGTGTATATAGGTGTGCACACGTATATAGGAATTAAACCTAGAGATACTTAACCAATAACTATGTCATCAGACCTTTTTATTTTGAGACAGAGTGTCCCTGAATTACCCATGCTGGCCTCAAACTTGGGATCCTCTGGATTAACTGAGAAACAAAGCATGTTAATTGATGTTGTATTTATACCTTATATATCAGTCCAATGCCACTTCTTCAGTAAAAACATATATTAATTTCTAACTTGTAATACATGGTAGAAAAAAATAAATAGGATGGAGACTGTAATATGATGCAGGCATGTGGAAGAATAAGTATTTCTGACAAGTGACTACATCTTTACTAAAGGAAGTGGCTTATATTTTTTCAGTACTTTGTACAGAGTAGAATCTGGGGGGGGGGGGGGTATGCTGGAGGTAGAGCCCAGGGGCTTTCTACCTCCAGGCTACACAGAGTAGAAACTTGTTGTAGAATTATATTGACTAATTAGATAACATGTTATACTAGCTATAAACTTACATAATGGAGTTTTTCCCAACTTTTTGCATTCTGAAGCACATTTGTCATTTTGGAAACTGAATTGTGATGATATTCCCATCTAGGTACTAAGACACTAGACTATAGGAAATAAGAGCGAGCTGGGCCTGGTGACGTACCCTTGTAATCCCAGTATGTAAGCAGCTGAGACTGGAGGATCACAGGTTCAAGGACAGCCTCAGCAAGTAGTGAGACTCTCAGCAACCTAGTGAGACCCTGTTTTAAAATAAAAATATGATTGGGCTAGGGGTGGAGCTCAGAGGTAGAATGCCTCTGGGTTTAATTCTCAGTAATAAAAAATAAAAATAAAAGTGTACATTTATATGTGACAGTGATCAAATAAAAGCTAGAAAATTAATTTTAACACAATTTTGTAATTCTTAAAATTTCCTTTCAGAGAGACACATCTCAATTCAAAGGCAGCTGGCTGATCTAGAGAAGCTGGCTTTTGTAACTGAAGGAGATCTTGACTCTGCCAATTCACTGAACTCAGATAACCAAGATGCAGGTATTTCACTGTTTTGGTCATTCCCTCACCTCTTAATTTCTAATTGGTTGTCATTCTTTAGCTGATAAAAACAGTTTTCTAAGAAGAGACTTGTTTATTCATATTGAGTTGAAACAGTAGTAAAAAACACTTTTTTCAGGAAATCGATAGCCTTCTCTATGCAAAGGTGCTGTGAAATAAATTATAACTCCTCAAGGAAATTATAGTCTCATGGACATACAAGGACTATGTATTCTATAAGTTAGGAATTATATTATCTACAAGTAACAGATTGCCAAAACAGCACTTTTATGGAGGTTAAAACTCTTAATGCAAAAGAAGTCCCAAGGCAGACAACTTAGAGCCTGTATAAGAGTTATATAGTGATGTCAGCAACTCGCACTTTTTTTTCTGCTCTGTTATCCTTGGTGCTTGGTTTTCATCAAAATTTAATTATGGTTTTTTGAAATAGGCAGTATATAGAAAAAAAACAAATTATACCTATTCTTGTTGCTATATGTGAAAGTAAAATTTCTATTTAGGTGACCTGTAATCTTTTCAGAAATATGTTAGTAAAGAAAGAAGAGCTTGCTGGGTGTGGTGGCACACGCTTGTAATCCCCGCGCTTAGGAGGCAGAGACAGGAGGATCGCGCTGGTTCAGAGCCAGCCTCGCTGGCATAAGAGACCCCGTTTCCAATTAAAAAAAAAAAAAAATTATATATATATATATATATATATATATATATGTCTGGGAGTGTAGCCAAGACGTAGAAGGGCTTCTAGGAACCCCAGTACCACCAAAAAAAAAAAAAAAAAGAAAGAAAGAAAGAAAGAAAGAAAGAAAGAGCGAGCTTATAAATTCAGTAATAAAGTGAAATTCAGTATGCAGTAGTTTTTTGGTTTTTGATTTTTTTATTTTTTTGTTTTTGTTTTTGTGGGTCTGGGGATGGAACCCAGGGGTTTCGACCTCCGAGCTACACTCCCTGCCCTATTTTTTATTCTTTGTTTTGAAACCGGGTCTCACTGAGTTGCAGAGGGCCTCACTAAGTAGCTGAGGCTGTCTGTGAACCGCGATCCTCCAGTCTCAGCCTCCCGAATGCTGAGATTACAAGCGTGCGCCACCAAGCCCGGTTTAGTATGCAGTAGTTGTAACAATGATCAGAATAGCAATTATATTGGACCTCATCTAATAATCCTTCTTTCATTTTTTTAACTATATATTAACTGAGGAAGTGATAAACTCTCCATGTGCTTATCACTTTTTCAACTTTAGTCACTCATCATGTGCTACAGTTATTGTGAACTATCTTCTCCTTGGTCAAGGATAATGGCTGCTCCCTAGAGTTACAATTTTATCTAAGAAATGGGAGGGATTCTGAGAAAGATCCCTTTTTCCTCTTTTGTAGCTGAATCCAGGCATTAATAGCTGGTATATTTTGTGCTTTATTGGGTCTTTTTTCTTTTTAAGGAAACAAACAAACTTGCCCGTTGTGTCCTAAGGAAAAATTTAGAGCTTGTAATAGCCATAAGCTTCGTCGTCACCTTCAGAATTTACACTGGAAAGTTTCAGTTGAATTTGAAGGTTAGTATTATTATGCTTACTAAAAAGTAACATACATGAAATTCAACATTTGTTACCAGTTCAGGGATTTTATTGTGAATATAAGCAAACATTTTCAATTTAAAATTATGAGGGACTTAATGCTTCCTTTTTAATATATTTAATATAAAACAATGAACAGGCCGGGCGTGGTGGCACACGCTTGTAATCCAGGCATTCAGGAGGCTGAGACAGAATCATGTTTCACGGACAGCCTCAGCTACTTAGTGAGGCTCTCTGCAACTTAGACCCTATTTCAAAAATAAAGAATAAAAAATAGGGCAGGGGGTGTAGCTCAGAGTTTGAATGCCCCCAGGTTCCATCCCCAGACCTGCAAAAAAATAAAAAATAAAACAATGAATAGATGAGGACAGATGTGCAAAGATGGATGGATGGTTAGATACATAAGGGTATTAGCTACATTGTGTACTTAGTGAAAAAAATTGGAATTAAAATGAATATTTGATTTAAATTATGGTCTAGAAATACCATGAAGTATAAAGAAGCCATTGGAAATAGTATATTCTCTATATACTAGCTAACTTGCAAGTATTTCCACAGTAAAGTACTAATGAAAACAATAATGTATAATGGGGAAGAATTTATAATATTTGATTTGAATAAAACAATAAGTCTCCCCCCAAAATAAACCTAAAGAGCAATCTTAAATACACATGCATACACATAGGCATGTACATACACAAACAGATATATAACTATGCGAGCATAGAAATTATTAAATATGGTTGGTTGAAGTTTCACCCAAACTGAATAAAACAGCTTGTAACACCCAGAAAAGAAACCAAAATTATTTTCTTAGTAGAACTGGTGAAAGCTTATTACTAATTATTTAGGGAAAGGGAAACTAGAGACTAAATCCAAGGCCATTTTAGCTTTTTATCTATATATAAGAATAGCAAACCATATTGACTTAGGAAATATGTTCTTGTTTTAGTTTAAAATATCTCTTTCATATTCTTTATTTAGGACATCTTTGAGCAGGCTGGATCTCTCCTCCAGGTTATTTTCTTCTCTGAAATGGCTTGAGATATTTCTTTACTTACTTGTGTATGTGGCTTAAGTTGTACATTAAGTTGTTGATATTTTTTCATATGGTAGTGATCTGGTAAATGGTAAAGATACAATATTTTTTGTCTTAGTGAGTATGCTTCAGAGTAGTTGGAAGATATATTTTTGAATGTAGAAGCAAGAAAATACATGCTAGACATGGTGGCACATGCTTGTAATCCCAATACCTGGGACACTGAGATGGGAGGATCATAGGTTCATGGTCAGCCTCAGCTACTTAGGCCCTCCACAACATACTGAGACCCTGTTTCAAAGTAAAGAATAAAAAATAGGGCTGAGGGTGTAGCTAGGAGATAGACTGCCCCTGAGTTCAATCCTCAGTAACACACACACACAGAAAATATGCTAAAGGATGTGAGTTTCAGACTTCAACAGTTACAAAGCTGGAATTTTCCTTTACTGAGTAGAGACAACTCATGTGGGCAAGAAGGCCAGGACCTCAGACTTAAGCATGTAGGCATGCATCTAAGTGGAGAGGTCAGGTTTCCTATAGGCTGTGTGAATCTAGAGTTTCAGGCAGAGATGGGGGCTAGAGATGTACATTTGGGAGTTATCAGAATACAGATGGTATTTAGAGGATTGCAGTTCATGGACAGCCTCAGCTACTCAATGAGGCCCTTTGCAACTCAGTGAGACCCTGTTTCAAAATAAAGAATAAAAAATAGGGCTGGGAGTGTAGCTCAGAGGTAGAATGCCCCCTGCGTCCCATTTCCAGTACCGCAAAAAAAAAAAAAAAAAAAACCTAAAAAAATTTAAAAAGGATACTGATCATATTTAAAGGCATAAAAATGAATGGGTTAACTATATGTATACGCATCTATGGAAAACACAAATCAGCCAGTGCTGAGTGTGGGAGTATTTCAACATATGTAATGAAGAGAAATTATTAGATGTAAGGTTTAAGAAGAAAAGAGAGAAGACTTTGTTTTAGAAGTGACTGTAAGAAACTATAATTCATTAAAAAGTAAAAAGGCCTGGATGAAGAGGAATTGATGAGAGACTGGGGTATAGCTCAGTGATAGAACGCTTGCCTAGCTTTTGGTTCATCCTCAGCACTGCAGAGAAAATGGAATTGATAAATCCAGATCTGACAAGTAGCTTTTGAGATAATTACCTGGTAATTAGCCACAGAGTGTGTGTGTGTGTGTGTGTGCGTGTGTGTGTATGTGTGTGTGTGTGTGTGTGTGTGTGTGTGTGTGTTTTACTAGGGATTGAACCCAGGGTTCAAGGATTGAAACGGTCTCACTAAGTTGCTGAGAGTCTAATTAAATTACTGAGGTTGGTCTCAAACCTATGCTCTTTCTGTTTCCATCTCCCAGGTATTAGGATTATGGGTATGTGCCACCATTGTTGCCTTGGCCATAGATTTTTAATAGTCAGTTAGCCAAGCATGATGGCGCACGCTTGTAATCCCAGTGCTTGGCAGGCCGAGACAGGAGGATCGCACAGGTTCAAAGCCAGCCTCAGCTACTTAGTGAGGCTCAGCAATTTAGTGAGACCCTATTTCCAGTTGCAGTATAAAATAGGGCTGGGAGTATAGCCCAGAGGTAGAAAAGCACCTGGATTCCACCCCAATACCACAAAAATATAATAATCATAATCGTCAGAAATAGCAATCTGGCAGTCAGAGATGAATTAGTAATTAGAGCTATAATTTGGAATTCCTTCCCATAGGATAGGTCATTGAAATCATGAAAGGAGTTAAAGTTACCAAGGAAGAAGTCACATAGTTGACCAAACTTAAGGAATGTCTACATTTTAGAGTATAAGAGAAAGAAGATCTGTAAAGATTAAGAAGGGTGGAAAGTGAACCAAGATAGTGCCATATCAAAGATGAAGAAGAGTCTGCATAATGACAAGCTTAGTATGAGGAGAAGAAGATGAAGTCTAAGAAAAAGTTAAGGTGGCAGAGAATATATGATAAAACTGAGTGTCAAAGAAGCTCAATGGTTTTTCGTTTTTGTTTTTGTGTGGGTCTGGGGGTCGAACCCAGGGGCATTCTACCTCCGAGCTACACCCCCTGCCCTATTTTTTTATTCTTTATTTTGAAACCGGGTCTCACAGAGTTGCAGGGGCCTCACTAAGTAGCTGAGGCTGTCCGCGAACCGCGATCCTCAGGTCTCAGCCTCCCGAATGCTGGGATTACAAGCGTGCGCCACCATGCCCAGTTTAATGGTTTCTTTAAGAAGATAAAATTGTCATAGACTAGAATTCAAATCTGAATCTTCTGTATCTATCCATCTATCTTATATATAAACTAAAGCAGTCTCACTCAAGTAATTAGGACATCATGAATACAAGGATAATCCCAATTATTCTCATTAAGTAAGCTTTGTTTATGATTTTAATGATAGTTGAATATTTAATGAAATGTGATATGACAACCAGCCATTCTTCATTCTAGGTTACAAGATGTGCATCTGTCACTTACCCTGTCTACCAGTAAAACCAAACATTATTGGAGAACAGGTAATCGGATAGTACATTTTTCACATTTTAATCTTTTAAAAAGGTAAAATTTGCCTGGTGTGGTGGCGCACACTTGTAATCCCAGCATTCGGGAGGCTGAGACCGGAGAATCGCAGTTCGCGGACAGCCTCAGCTACTTAGTGAGGCCCTCTGCAACTCAGTGAGACCTGGTTTCAAAATAAAGAATAAAAAATAGGCCACAGGGTGTAGCTCGGAGGTCGAATGCCCCTGGGTTCCATCCCCAGACCCACAGAAAAAAAAATAAAAATTTTTACTTGCTTTAAAATTATACTTGATCTTAGCCAAAAGATCAAGAAACAATTCTTGACTTAAAACTAAAGTGTGCAAGCTGAGTGTGGTGGTGCACACTTGTAATCCCAGTACTTGGGAGGCTGAGACAAGAGGATTGAAAGTTCATGGCCAGCCTCAGCTACTTAATGAGGCTGTCTACAACTTAGTGAGAACCTGTTTGAAAATAAAGAATAAAAGAGATGGGGGTATAACTCAAAGGTAGAATGCCCCTGGGGTTCCATCCCCAGTAACACACACACACACACACACACACACACACACACACACACAAACTAAAGTGTGCGTGTTTAGCAATGTGATTTTCTATCTGTGTGCTTTCAGATGATAAAAAGAGGGAGAATGTAAAATGTATGGAAAAAAGGATTACTGTATTGGGCTTCTCATTTTATACTTTTAAGTTTCATTTCAATAAATATATGTTGTGTTCATAATGAAAATTAGCCCATTTACTAATTTTGGAGTGGAGAATTTAAAAAGAAAGTAATTTTTTTTTTCAGTACTAGGGATTGAACCCAAGGGCATTCTACTGCCAAGCTATACCACCAGCCCTACTTTTTATTCCTTATTTTGAAACGGGGGTCTTACTACATTGCAGAGGGCCTAAGGAGCTGAGACTGGCCAAGAACTTCTGAGCCTCCTATCTTAGCCTCCCAAGCACTGGGATCACAACCATGTGTCACCATGCCTGGCTGAAAGTAAATTTTTCTTTTAAAATAAATTTTGATCATGGAATCAAAATTTGACATTTCTGGTAGTTAGTAAATATTTTAGTATGTTTCAGTTTTGTATTCACTGTCCCCCATGTTTCTTCAAATTTTTAGTTTAGCAAGATTAAGAAATTTTCTGAAATCTTAATAACTTAAAAAAATACATGCATTTATTTTTAGGAGAGATTGTGTGTGTGTGTGTGTGTGTGTGTGTGTGTGTGTGTGTGTGTGTGTGTGTTTTAAAACAAAAAATAAAAAAGATTTAGGGGTATAGCTCAGCATTTAAATGCCCCTGGGTTTAATCCCTAGTACCAAAAAAATTATATAAACCTAAAAGTAAGTTATAATTAAAAATGCAAAAGCAATGAATATTCCAAATCTATCATTTCTAATTATTAATCTTATTATCACCTGTGTCTTTACAGTTACTTACATCTTCTTATATCCACGTGATGACAGTGTTCGCTATTGATGTGATATTCCACATCTTTTCCCAAACTCACATTCAGTGCTCTCAGATTGGTAGCTTGGAATCTAATCTATCAGTTATGTCTTGAAATTGACTATGGTACAATACCAGAGAAATCAAGTCAGGATTTTATTTTCTTGCAGAGCCAGTTAAACCTTTACCAGCAGCTTATGTAAAATACAGATAGGACTGAGGATATAGCTTAGTAGTAAAGACTTGCCTAGCATGTGCAAGGCCCTGGGTTTAGTCCCTAGCACCACACACATACAAGTCGGATCCATTAATAAATTAATACAATAAAAGTAGACCTCAAGCCGGGTGTGGTGGCGCAAGCTTGTAATCCACGCACTTGGGAGGCAGAGACAGGAGGATCATGCAAGTTCGAAGCCAGCCGCGCTGGCTTAAGAGACCCTGTTTCCAAATACAAAAGTATAAAAATAGGTCTGGGAGTGTAGACCGGAGGTAGAAGGGCTTCCAAGAACCCCAGTACCACCAAAATAAGAAAAAGTAGAGCTCAAAATAGTTTAAAAAAAAAAAATGCAAAGATAATGAATAGGGGAAAACTAAAAAATTATATTCGTGGCCTACTATAGAGTAAAACTAGAAAGCAAATGTAAATATAGGTGAGGAAGTTAGATCCTTCCAGTCATATGAAAAAAATTAACGTTATCTCCCATACCATAGGTGTCCAAAGTAGGTGATACTGCCTTCAGGAGTAAAAGAAGGCAAGTATATCACCTCATCTTTTTGTGTATTTGGAGGAGGGGCAGGTTGAAGGCATTCTACTTCCAAGCTATAGCCCCAGCCTTATTTTATTTTGAAGCAGGGTCTCACTAAGTTCTTCCTGAGGCTCATCCTGAACCTTTCATCCTCCTGTCTTACGCCTCCCAAATACTGGACTTACAGACACGAGCCACCGTGCCTGCTCTGTGTATTCTCCTAAAGAAGGTCGATTTCCAGGAGAGTGCTGAGTAATTTTTTGGTTTTGGTTTTGTTTGTCTTTTTAAGGGGAAAGTAAGCCAAGTAAGTTCGGTAACCTCTCTCCTATAACATTAAACTCAAGACACTAACATATCTAAACCTTTAAACTTATTTTATTGTTTTAGTAATTTATTTAAATATTCTGTTTACAGATATCCAGTAAAATGGGGGCCCATTATCACTGCATCATTTGTTCAGCAACAATCACCAGAAGGACTGATATGCTAGGACATGTTAGGCGCCATATGAATAAAGGAGAGACTAAATCCAGGTATATTACTGGTAAGTTGAGCAGTCGCATTAATATGTTAAAAAGTAGTCCAGGTATACTTATAAAATAATGCAAGTAACACTCAAGCAAATATAGGTATCTTTTGCAGGGGGAGGGAACTGGCAATTGAACCCAGGGACATTCTACCTCCAAACTACACCCCTAGCCCTTTTGTGTTTTTGTTTTGTTAACTTATTTTTTTGAGGTGCTGGGAATGGAACCCAGGGGCATTCTACCTCCAAGCTACACCCCATGACCTATTTTTTTATTCTTTATTTTGAAACAGGGTCTCACTGAGTTGCAAAGGGCCTCACTAAGTAGCTCAGGCTGGCTGCGAACCCGGATCTACCTGTCTCAGCCTCCCAAATGCTGGGATTACAGGCATGTGCCACCACTCCCGGCAGCCCTTTTGTGTTTTGCAACAAGGTCTCACTAAGTTGCTGAAGCTGGCTTTGAACCCTTCAAGCCTCCCTAGTACTGGGATTACAGCATGTGCCACCATGCCTGGCAAATATTGGTATCCCAATGAAAGACTAGAATTTTATTTCTTATGACAGTTTTATGCCAATAATTGTATAATATTTCTTATTGGAAAAAGAATGCATGGTGAATTAAAGACCTTTATGCTGAGTGATATCACATTACTAATAGCCTTTCTCAAGAATTAAATTAAGCCCTATGGCCTAAAAGATCCATTATATATGATTAATTTCTTCTTCTTTTTTTTTTTTTTTTTTTTTTTTTTTTTTTTACGGGTCTGGGGATGGAACCCAGGGACATTTGACCTCCAAGCTACAGCCCCTGCCCTATTTTTTATTCTTTACTTTGAAACAGGGTCTCACTGAGTTGCAGAGGGCCTCACTAAGTAGCTGAGGCTGGCCGCAAACCGCAATCCTCCAGGTCTCAGTCTCCTGAATGCTGGGATTACAAGCGTGCGCCACCATGCCTGGCTGATTAACTTCGTTTTTATACCATTCTTTTAAGAATTGGAGGGGAAAGTCACTGAAATAACTTTTTATAAAAGTTAATTTTTTCATAGAACCTCATTCGAGAAAGGCTAATATTGTTAAGATATGTGACATGACCCTTCACTGTGTACAAAAAAGATATATAACAGCACTAGGAAGTTACTGTTGCTCAGCATGTAGAAAGAGAATGATTGCCATTTAGTTAACATTCTGGTTGTAATATTATTAAGAAGTCCAAACATAGTGGATTTCAATTCTTTATTCCCCCAAAATATTTCTTAAATATTTAAAATATGTACACATCAGAGCCGGCTTGGTAGCTCACGCTTGTATTCCCAGTATTTGGGAGGCAGAAACCAGAGGATCGTGGGTTCGGCCAGCCTGAGCTACTTCATGAGGCCCTCAGTGACTCAGTGAGACCTGGTTTCAGAAATAAAAAGAATAGCCGGGCGTGGTGGCACACGCTTGTAAGGGAGGCTGAGACAGGAGGATCACGCTGGTTCGGAGCCAGCCTCACTGGCTTAAGAGACCCTGTTTCCAAAAAAAAAAAAAAAAAAAAAGGTCTGGGAGTGTAGCCCAGAGGTAGAAGGGCTTCCAGGAACCCCAGTACCACCAAATAAAGAAAGAAAGAAAATAAGAATAAAAAATTAGGGCTGGGGGTGTCTCTCAGAGAGAGACTGGGTCTAGAATGCCCCTGGGTTACATCCCCAGTACCAGCAAAAAAAAAAAAAAAAAAAAAAATGTGTGTGTGTGTGTATCAAAATTTCATTTTAACTTTTTTTTTTTTTTTTTTTGGTGGTACTGGGGATGGAACCCAGAGGCTTTCTACCTCTGGGCTACACTCCCAGACCTCCTTTGTATTGTATTTGGAAACAGGGTCTCACTAAGTTACTGAGAGCCTCACTAAGTAGCTGAGGCTGGCTTCGAACCTGTGCGATCCTCCTGTCTCAGCCTCCCAAGCATGGGGATTATGAGTATGCACCACCACACCCAGCATCATTTTAACTTATTGCTGAGTGATTTTAATGTATATTGAGTATAAAATCTATTTCATGTCTTGTTAACCATGTAAATTTATGTGATTTACAATTATAATTAAGAGAAAGTGTTCTGAAGCCCAGCATGTTCAGAATAGAGTGATTTCTTCAGCCATGCTGGCTAATGGAATACATTCGTACAGAGGTACTCATTTAGCAGCCAGCTGATATAAATATTGTGTTGTTTGATGAAGCACAAAGGTCCTTTAGTATTTTTTACTATCTTAAGGTGATTGTTCTTAAGTATCAAAGTATAGTTATGTTGATATGGAGAAATTTTTGTTATTCTTAGTACTAGGGATTAAACTCAGGGGTATTCTACATCTAAGCTACACATCTAGCCTCCCCTTTTTTTTATTACTGGACATTGGATGTAGTGGCATTCTACCTCTGAGCTGTACTCCCATCTCTATTTTATTTTTATTTTTATTTTGAAACAAGTATCTTACTAAGTTGTGGAGGGCCTCACTAAGTTGCTGAGGCTGTCCTGGAACCTCCAATCCTCCTGTCTCAGCCTCCCAAGTATTGCAATTACAGGTTTGCACCCACCACACCCAGATTTTATTTTTTATTTTGAAACAGGTTTCATTACTTTGCTAAGGCTTTTGGTAGGTTGCTAAGACTGACCTTGAACCTTTGATCCTTCTATCTCAACCTTTTACATAGTGTGATTATAGGCATGCATGGTCACACCTGGCTAGGCACTCAAGATTTTAAGTGAATAAATTTTCACTGGGCGGGTGTGGTGGCGCACACTTGTAATCCCTGCACTTAGGCGGAGACAGGATTGCACAGGTTCGAAGCCAGCCGCACTGGCTTAAGAGACCCTGTTTCCAAATTAAAAAAAATAAATAAATAAATAAATAAATAAATATATATATATATATATATATATATATATATATATATATATATAGAGAGAGAGAGAGAGAGAGAGAGAGAGTGTGTAGCCTGGAGAAGGGTTTCCAGGAACCCCAGTACCACCCAAAAAAAAAAAAAAAATTTTTTTTTTTTTCTTTTATTCACCAAATACTGACCTGGGTGTGACTCATTTTTTCTGGAGACAGAGCTAAATAGGTTCATTTTGTTTTGTTTTAATATTTACTGCTTGCATTAGCAAAGTAATATAAATTAACAAAAATAATGGTTTTCAAAATGTATAATATTTTAGGTGTTTATATTTTGCTTTTCCCTGAAATCTTTTTTTTTTTTTCCATTTTAGCTTCTACTGCTAAACCGCCTAAGGAAATTTTGAAAGAGGCAGACACAGATGTGCAAGTGTGTCCTAACTATTCTGTACCTCAGAAAACAGATTCCTATTTTAATCCCAAAATGAAACTAAATCGGTAAGATAAATTGAAACAGGGCTATGGAATATATCAAATCATTACAGATGTACTTTCTTTACCCTCTGTGTTCTAATCTATGATAAATTTAAACTAGATGCAGAATGAAAATTACCTTTTATGTATTTTCTCAGAATGATCAACTTTTTGGTTTAGGATTGGGGGAGTATTGGAGATTGAACCGAGGGCCATTCTACACACCCTCTGCCCTTTTTTTATTTTTATTTTTTAATACTGTGTGTGTGTGTGTGTGTGTGTGTGTGTGTGTGTGTGTGGTACTGGGGTGGAACCCAGGGGCTTTTCTACCTCCGGGATATACTCCCAGACCTTTTTAATACTTTATTTGGAAACAGGTCTCACTAAATTGCTGAGAGCCTCACTAAGTAAGTGAGGCTGGCTTTGAACCTGTGCGTGATCCGCCTGTCTCAGCCTCCCAAGCGCTGGGATTATAAGCCTGCGCGCCACCACGCCCGGCTTTTTTTTTTTTTTTTTTTTTCTTTCTTTTTTTGACATAGGGTCTTACTGAGTTGATGAGACTGACCTGGAGCCTGCGATCCTCTGGTCTCAGTCTCCCAGCTACTAAGATTGCAGGCATGCTCCACTTTACCTGATTTTTTTTTCCTACCAAACAAGTTTTTTTGTCAAAAAGTAAAATTGGCCTAACTGTATATAATTAATAAACAGGCTTTTGCTTTGAGGGACTAGTTTTACTAATAAGTAAATGTTTATAAAATAGAACCTAATTACATTCACTTTAATTTTACAAACTTTTAGGTTTTATACTATTAGGAATATGTTTTATTGGCTATCTTTTCTAAAGAGTTTGTCTAATAACTAAGAACTTCCATTCTTACTTTTTGTAAATGAAATGAAATTTACAATGCTCAAGCCATAGTACAGTAAAGTTATTTCAGATTATTACTTTCTTCCAGGCAGCTAATATTCTGTACATTAGCTGCTTTGACTGAGGAACGAAAACCTTTGGAGTGTCTAGATGCCTTTGGAGCCACTGGTAAGTAAGGAAGCTTTTTTGGAACCCCATTTTGTTATTGAGATTTTACAGTACTTTTTTAGAAAATTTATATGGATATTGAGTAAAAGAAAAAACTTTTTTTTTTGGTGGTACTAGGGATTGTACCCAGGGGCATTCTAACTACAAGTTATATCCTAGCCCTCAGCCCTATTTTATTTTTTATTTTGAAACAGAGTCTCACTAAGTTGCTGAGGCTGGCTTCGAACCTGGGATTCTCCTGTCTCAGCCTTCCAAGTACTAGGATTAACAGGCGTGCACCACTACACACGACTTATCAAAATGTTTTGATGTAAAAAAATAACGATCCAAGGTAAAAATTTTAATTTCTTCATTGTGAAAATTTTCAAATATATACAAAGTAGAGTATATTAAATGAATCCCTGTGTATCCATCATTAATTTAGAAAATAATCACCTCTGGTTAGGGTTGTAGCTCAGGGATAGAGTACTTGCCTCACATGCCCAAGTCAAGTTCGATCCATGGTACTGCAAAAACAGAACAACAACATAAATAACAATAACAGAAATTGTTTCATGTTCAGTCTTGTTATTTCTCTATTTTGATAGCCTCGTCGCCTCATCCCCATTGTTATGAAACAAATCATGGACATATCATTTCATGTAAATATTTAAGTTGATGTCTAAATGATAAGGACTTTTAGAAAATAAAATACTATTATTTTACCTAAGAAAAAAAGAATAATTCTTTAAATCAGCAGTTGTTCAGATATGTCCAATTACTTCATGTTTATAAATTCAATTCAGAATCCGATAATTCATATTTTGTTTAATATGTCTAAATCTTTTGTGTGTGTGTGTGGTACCCAGGGACATTCTACCTCTGAGCTACACCCCAGCCCTCTTTTATTGTTTTGTTTTGAAACAGGGTCTCACTAGGTTGCTGAGAATTTTGCTATTGCTACGGTTGCTGAGGCTGTCCTTGAACCTGTGATCTTCCTATTTCAGCCTCCAGAGTGCTGAAATTACAGGCATGCCCCACCACACTCTGCTTTTCTGAATCTCTTCTTGATCCTTCTTCCTTTTTATCATTGTGTGTGTGTGTGTGTGTGTGTGTGTGTGTGTGTGTGTATGCACATGTATGTTTGTAGTAATTATATGTTGATAAAATGGGTCTTTTGACCTGTAAAGCTTCTGGCCATGTAGATTTTGCTGATTGTATCACCATGGTTTATATGACATTTTCTTCTAGCTCCTCTACTTTTGTTAATTGGTGGTTTCATCAGATTCATTTGCCAATTTCTTTTTTTTAAGAACGCATGTTTACTGTAATCAGGAAGCAACTGATAACACCCTTATGTTGTAGTGATTGTTGCCTAGCCTTCAATTTTGAAGATTGAGAATATTTTCCCAAAGATTTTCCTTATTTTTTATTTATTTTTTTTTTTTTGCAGTACTGGAACCCAGGGACTGTTACCTCCGAGTTACACCCCCAGCCTTATTTTTTATTCTTTATTTTTAAACAGGGTCTCACTGAGTTGCAAAGGGCCTCACTAAGTAGCTGAGAATCGTGATCCTCCTGTCTTAGCCTCCCAAATACTGGGATTATAAGCATGTGCCACCACTCCCAGCCCCCAAAGCATTTTTAATGGTAGAAAAAAGATAATGGAAAGAGTCGATAATTTCTATAAATTCACTGTACCAATATAAGCCTTTCTTGAAATAATAGGATTGTTCTTTTCAGGGACTTATACCAAAATAGCTAAGGTTCTCTTCTTGGGGAAAATAAGTAGTCAAAAGCATGCTCTGTGGAGCCAGCTGACCGAGCTCAAGGCCCACTTCAATACATGCTAGTCGCGTGAGCACAGGAAGTCAAACCTCGATTTGCTCATCTGTGAAAATGGGGAAGGGAAAACACTAGTGCTCGTCTTACAATAGTGAAAATTTTAGTAAAATAATACAGTTAAAGGCATTAGAACAGTACCTGTTAAATATAAAAGCATTAGGTGCCATCTTGTATTATTAATACTATCATCTTAATCATTAGGACTGTATCAATGTAAATATAGTAAATGTGATGAGGTGATGCTTCGAGGTTGATCATATCCTTGGAGCCACTTGAATGTGAATATTTTTTCAGTACTACAGATTGAAGCCTAGGGCATTCTGCCTCTGAGCTACACTCTTAGGTCTATTTTATTTTATTTTTTTATTTTAAAACAGAGTCTCGCTAAGTTGCTGAGGACCCTGCTAAGTTGGTGAAGCTGGACTCAAACCTGCGATCCTCCTGTCTCAGCCTCCCAAGTACTGGAATACAGGTGTGCACCAACACGCCCACTTAGATGTGAAATTTGAATCAGTTTTATCTCCTTTTTCCTGCACTGTTTCCATGTCAACTCAGCTGCCTGACATTTTAACTTCTCTGTTGTTTTAACTCACATGTTTCCATTCCATATCTACTGCTTTAATGATATAATGACAAGCACATTGCTGTAGTCTTTAATTGGGACCCTGCTTCCATTTGTCTCTTCCCTCCAATTCATCTTGCATGTCACTGCCAAGGAACCATTCTTCTGAAGTCTAAGCTTATAATGTTTTTTGTTTTTGGGGTTTTTTTGCGGGTCTGGGGATGGAACCCAGGGGCATTCTACCTCCGAGCTACACCCCCTGCCCTATTTTTTTGTTCTTTATTTTGAAACCGGGTCTCACTGAGTTGCAGAGGACCTCACTAAGTAGCTGAGGCTGTCCGCGAACCGCGATCCTCAGGTCTCAGCCTCCCGAATGCTGGGATTACAAGCCTGCACCACCACGCCCGGCTTATAAACTTATAATGTCACTTCTCGCTCAAAACCGTTGTGCATCTTTATTGCCTTGAGTCCACATTTCTCAGACAGCAGTTAAATACCCTTCATAATTTGATCACAACCTACTTTTCCAAATCTATTTCCAGTGTCTTTCCTCACATATTCTTTTTCTTTACTCTTTCTTAAATTTGAAATTATTAAAGGTGATGTATAAGGAAGGTTCGTTCAACCTTTTCTTTAAACTTGTATGAGGTTTGTCACAGTCATTTTGCTGTTGGCCATCCCTAAATGAGGATATCGGAACGACCCCACAAGTTTATTACGAAGAATATAAAAAATATATAAAGTCCATAACAGTAGAGAAAAGAACTTTTCCCATTAATAATATATGTATGGAGAAAAGATGGTTGGTATTTCCCATACATAAGAGGTGTCCCACTCCATGTTGGCTGGGATTCTGCCACCATCTCCAGTTAACAAATGTCCCTAATTTAATATTAAACCAGTAGATATGGAAAGCCTGTGAAAGGTCTTTCTTGGTCTAAATTCTCCATGTCATCTGTTTACATATACAAAGTTGTTCTTTTAAATTTACAATAATGCTTTTGAGCAGTATTTGAAAAATGTTGGTCTGAAAAGTTATTTTTTATATTTTGGTACAGGAGGGTAAACTTCAGTAAGGCTTCCAACTTGGCATCCTCCCTTCTAGCAGAGTAGCCCCACTGTTACTCCTCTTATGCCTTGAGTTTCTCTGAGATTTTGTTTGAAAAAGTATTCTGTTGTCAGAGAAAAGGAAAAAGTCAACAGTAGGCTAACAAATGAAAAGCATACATAAAGATTTTATTTGAACAAGGATCATAAAAAAGTATAAGACTAATAAAAAACTGGCTAGGCACATTTTTTGTGGTAACTTTTATTCTTTTTCGGGTGGTACTGGGAGTTGAACCCAGGGGGCATTCTACCCCTGAGTTACAACCCAGCCATATATTTTTCCTGAAACAGTGCCTCACTAAGTTGCTGAGGCTGGCTATGAATCTACGATTCTCCTGTCTCAGCCTCCCCAGTACTGGGATTACAGGTATGCACCTCCACGTCCAACTCTGGTAACTTTTTGAGAAACTATAGTAAGAAAGAATAAGAATTATCTATAAAAATACTAAGATTTTGAAGGAATTTGTGTTATTTTAAAAGTATGTTCTTTATTATACCATTTAGATTCTATTTTTTTATTTAATTCTTTAATTTTATTCTTTGTTGTATTATGATTTAAAACCTGCGTTCTTTCCCATTTTTCTTTAGGGATAATGGGATTACAATGGGCAAAGCACCTCGGAAATGCAGTCAAAGTTACAATTAATGACTTGAATGAAAATTCTGTAACACTGATTCAGGAAAACTGTCATTTAAACAAATTGAAAGTGGTGGTGGACAGTAAAGAAAAGGAAGAGGGTAATGATATTCTTGAAGAAGGAGAGGACAGTCATGGTAATATTAAGGTGACCAAAATGGATGCCAATGTTCTCATGCATTTGAGATCTTTTGATTTCATGTAAGTGAAAAAGATTTATTATGTCCTTTGGTAAACTGGCCTGGAAATTGGGATAGCTAAAATTTAAGTATATCTATCGTTGTTTATTAATACATTTTTTGACATTAAGATATGCAATAAGTTTTCTAACATGTAAAATAATGTGTCTGGACATGAACTTTTCTTCTTAGTTTTGTTTATTTTTATATGTCTGACTTATTATTTGTTTATTTTATTTATTTATTTTTTTTGGTGGTACTGGGGGTGGAACCCAGAGGCTTTCTACCTCCGGGCTATACTCCCAGACCTTTTTTTTTTTTTTATTTGGAAACAGGGTCTCACTAAGTTGCTGAAAGCCTCACTAAGTAGCTGAGGCTGGCTTCGAACCCGTGCAATCCTCCTGTCTCAGCCTCCCAAGCGCAGGGATTACAAGCATGCGCCACCACGCCCAGCCATATGTATTTATTTTATTACTTACTTTGGAAATAGAATATGCAATAAGTTAGTTTTCTAACATGTAAAATAATGTGTCTGGACATGAACTTTTCTTCTTAGTTTTATTTTCATATGTCTGAAATATGTATTTATTTTATTACTTGCTTTGAAAATAGAATTATGTATTTAAAATAGACTTGTAAAGTGCTTTTGAATCCATGGAATCATTAGAAATAATGGCAGTGGTATTAATTTTGATTACTAATATTAGTTTAAATGTACCTATATTCTATCTGATTTTAGACATCTAGACCCTTTTGGAACATCAGTGAACTATCTAGATTCTGCATTCAGAAATGTAAGAAACCTTGGCATAGTGTCAGTGACTTCTACAGATATCAGCTCCTTATATGCTAAGGCACAGCATGTTGCCCGGCGTCACTACGGATGTAACATCGTCCGAACTGAATATTACAAGGAACTAGCAGCCAGAATTGTCGTAGCTGCGGTGGCAAGGTACCAGATTGCCAGCATGTGCTTTGGTATATGGTTAAGAGAGACTGCAAATGAGAATTCATCTTCTTTTTCAAATTAAGCATAAAATATAAATTGTATGTCCCATGTCTATAATCTTGATTTGTTTTAATGTGTGCTTAAAATGTTCGGTTAGAATTTTATTTAAAATTTTATGCCTGAAATACTCAGTTTACTCTCTAACTTAAAATGTTATTAAAATAGCTAAAGTAGTAAGAAAATTAAAAAGTGAAAATTAATTTTAAATTTCTGTTTCAACAAGGTAGAGAGGTAGACAGGCAATAGCAACATAAAAAGGAACAACAAAAATTGTATCTAGGGTTAGAAAAATCACTTGTTTTATATTTCATCTTTATATAGTTTGGATTACATGATCCTTTATAAACTTGATTTTATAAAGTTTTACTTTCCAACCAAAAAGTTGTTTTTCATCAAGATTTCTAGACAGTTGAAAAAAAGGAAGACTTTTTTGAGCACCGGTTATATACAGGATTTGTTAGAAGAATAATATATAATTAGCTAGCCCATCACCTGCCCAAACACAGATTCCACTGCATGTACATAGCAATTACTACCTCAGATTATTAGACTTCACAGGACTTCAGGGCTCTTCCTAATGAACTAAAAGCTGTGATGTACAGTTATGTTGTATATGTTAAGGACCTCCTGCAAATACTTAAAATTGCCAGGTGTAGCAGTCCGGGACTACATTTGTAATCCCAGTACTTGGGATACTGAGATGGGTTCTGGGACAGACAGCCTCAGCTACTTAATGAGGCCCTCTACAACTTCATGAGACCTTGTTTCAAAGTAAAGAATAAAAAATAGGGCTGGAGGTATAGCTCAGAGATGGAATGTTCCTGGGTTCCATCTCAGTACCAATTACACACACACACACACACACACACACACACACACACACACACAAACGTGCTTATAACGTCAACAGAGTCAGAAATAGTGTAACCTTGTAGAAGTTATTTTAAAAAAAGTCTGTAAATTGATGGTGGAAAGTGGCCTGGTTATTCATTATTCACTGAATATTCAATAGATACTATCATGCCAATACTCAGTACTCAATAAATATATATTGCTATAGAAGCTTCTATAGGAAAAAATAGAAAGGAAAAAAGTGATGGTGATAACAAGCAAATTGACTCTGAAAACCAGGAAATGTAGTCTTAGTGGGAGGATGCCATTGGGAAATGCTTGGACTGAAGACCCAGCCAGCCATCCTTTATTTTGTGTATTTCAGCTTTGTAAAGTTATAGTAATGATTCTTTGAAAGCACTGCCACTAAAAGTTGAATTTTCCTTGATTTTTCCATAACCTACCTAGATTTTACTGTCCAGGTTAGTATTGTCAATAAAGAAAAGTAATAATTCCCCAAAGTAACTTCTAAATTTTTTTAATAGAGCTGCAGCCCGATGCAACAAAGGCATAGAAGTACTGTTTGCAGTGGCTCTGGAACATTTTGTGCTGGTAGTTGTGAGAGTTTTGAGGGGGCCCACAGCAGCAGATGAAACAGCCAAGAAAATTCAGTACCTGATCCATTGTCAGTGGTGTGAAGAGAGGATTTTTCAGAAGGCTGGTAATATGGTGGAAGGTAAATTCAAGTTGCTCTTGACCATTTATGAAGCTTAATTTATCTATAAGCCTCCAGTGAATAAGCCTTTATTATATCCCTAATTATACATATTATTGTCTTTGATTTTAAAGATTACAGTGCTAACTTTGTTGTTTACTATACTGGATTTACTTTGACCAACAGACAAGACATTTCTGTGAGTTTGTTAAAGTCATTATCTCTTGCTGTACAGTTTATGCTCTGTAGTCCTGCCTTCTATTGAAACACCTAGAAATAACTTAGTTTCCACTGTCAACTAATTTTAGGAACATAAGTGTGATTACCTCTGCCTAAACTGTTACAAATCATTAATTTCATAAAAATATTTTCATGTTTCCGGCTTATTATGAAAACTACCAGTTATAAAATTCATTCAGTAAACATTTATTGAGTCTCTACTATATGCCAGGCCTGAGGATACAAGGAAGAAGCTGTGGCTTACGCTCTCAGAAAATTGTTTTGTTTGCTTTTCTGGGATGTGGGAACAGTAGTTTAGCCCATTGTTCTCTATTACGTTCTTGGGATGTTGGGTTTTTTTGTTTTGTGGTACTCTGGATTGAATCTAGGGCCTTTTATATGCTAGGCAAGTGTTCCACTGAGCTATATTCCCAGCCCTCATTTTATTTTAAAATAGAGTCTTCCTAAGTTTCCCTGGCTGGCCTCAAGAAGTTCTTGGTTTGGGGGGGTGTGGGCATTTTTTTTTTCCTGTGGGTTGGTATGGAACCCAGGGGCATTCTACCTCTGAGCTACACCCCCTGCCCTATTTTTTATTCTTTATTTTGATACAGGGTCTCACTGAGTTGCATAGGGCCTCACTAAGTAGCTGAGACTTGGCTGCGAACCACGATCCTCCGGTCTCAGCCTCCCAAATGCTGAGATTACAAGCGTGTGCCACCACGCCCGGCTGGTATTTATTTTAATATGAATTTTTAAGAACTCCTTATATATTAGAGTTTTGCCCTTGTTATATGAGTTACATATGGTTTTTATCCCTTATTTTGTCACTTAGACTTGCATCGGGTTTTTTTGTTTGTTTGTTTAATGCAAAAGTATTTGTTGTTACCATTGTAAATTTAGTGAACCTTTTATGTATTCTGAATTTTGTCTATAGTTAGAAAGACCTTTGCTATCCCTAGGTAGTGCAAGGTAGGGTACATTTTATCAAATGTCTACCTCTTCACTGCGTTGAGAAACCCTTCTTTATCTTACTCTAAGTTCCACATGTACTTGAGTTTGTTTCTCAATTTTCTGTTTTGTTTCAGTGGTTGGATATCTATTCATATACTTCTTTTTTTTTTTTTTTTTTTTTTGGTGGTACTGGGGGTGGAACCCAGAGGCTTTCTACCTCCGGGCTATACTCCCAGACCTTTTTTATATTTTATTTGGAAACAGGGTCTCACTAGGTTGCTGAGAGCCTCACTAAGTAGCTGAGGCTGGCTTTTTTTTTTTTTTTTTTTTGTGGGTCTGGAGGTGGAACCCAGGGGCATTTGACCTCCGAGCTACACCCCCTGCCCTATTTTTTATTCTTTATTTTGAAACCGGGTCTCACTGAGTTGCGGAGGGCCTCACTAAGTAGCTGAGGCTGTCCCCGAACTGCGATCCTCTGGTCTCAGCCTCCCGAATGCTGGGATTACAAGCGTGCGCCACCACGCCCGGCTTGAGGCTGGCTTTGAACCTGCGCGATCCTCCTGTCTCAGCCTCCCAAGCGCGGGGATTATAAGCGTGCGCCACCACGCCCGGCTTTCTATTCATATACTTCTAACACACTGTTTATTTTTTGTTTGGGGTTGTGTTTTGTTTTGTTTTTACGAGGCAGGAAGTGTCTCACTATGTTGCCCAGGCTGTCTTTGAATTCTTGGGCTCAAGTGAGCCTCCTACCTCAGCCTACTGAGTAGCTAGAACTACAGGTACATGCCACCACACCTGGCTGAGGCTTTTTAGTGTTGTTTAATATCTGTTAAGACAGTCCCTACTCAAAGCTGTTTGAAAACAGAGTATTCCTGGTATTGGATCTTTTTTTTTTTTTTAATAAAAAAATTGGTGAGGGTTTTTGTTTTATTTTTTATTTTTATTTTTTCTTGTGGTACTGGGGATTCAATTCAAGGATGTTTTGCTTGCAAACTTCACTGCCAGACTTATTTATTTATTCATTCATTTATTTATTTATTTATTTATTTATTTATTTATTTATTTTGGGAACAGGGTCTCACTTAGTTGTTGAGTCTGGCCTTGAACCTGCAATCCTTCTGTCTCAGCCTCCCAAGCACTATGATTACAGGCATGCACCACCATGTCCACCTAAGTGATATTTTTAATCACATTAGGGAAGATACATACTATGATTTTGACGCTTCCCACAAGCGTAATTTGCTTTTGACTAGTTCAAGTTTTTTAGTACTGTTTGATTGTGATAATGCAGGGCATTTATCATATTCTTTATTCAAATTTATTTAAAATAAGATCTAACAACTGGGCATTATGTCATTTCTTGCATTGAGTAACAAAGTAATATTGTCAGAAGTTACAGACCTATATCCCTATCACTAGGATCCCTCCTGGGATCTGGATATAACTAAGACTCATTGATTGGATCAGACAACTCCGCTAAAGTGAATCTCAACCCAGGAATGGCCTCAAGTTGGGAAAATTTAGTTGTAGAGTTTCTAATTTAAAATACCTATTCTATAGATCAACAGTAGAGCACTTGCCTGGTTTGATCACCAGCACTTCCTAAAAAATTGAAATAAAATAAAATTTTAATTCTGGACATTAAGAAAATTTAAAAGTCCTCTAGTAAAATATCATTTTGTCATTGAAACTAGAACAGAGCTGGTACCTCCCCAATTTTCTTCTTTTTTTTCTTTTTTGTTTTTGTTTTTGTTTTTTTTTCTTTTTTAGATACTGAGGATGGAACCCAGGGACATTCTGCCTCCGAGCCACAACCCCAGCCCCATTTTTTATTCTTTATTTTGAAACAGAGTCTCACTGAGTTGCAAAGGGCCTAAGTAGCTGAGGCTAGGCTGTCCGCGAACCGCGATCCTCGTGTTTTAGCCTCCCAGATGCTGGGATTACAAATGTGCACTACCACGCCCGGCTACCTCCCCAATTTTCTTGTGATTGTAGCAAGGCTCTCGTTTTTCTTTAAACTGAATTAGATTCTTCTAGGCTACATTTTGGGGACTCAATATGAATCCAGCTTATTATATAGAAATAGAGTAACTGATATTCTTCCTAGCTACGAAAAAGCTAATTTAGGAGAAATTTCTATATTTTGATTGGGATTTTGGGTACATGGATATACACATTTGTCATAATTTACCTACATTTTCACATAAAATGTACACATCTTATTGCACATAAACTATTCCCTAACAAGCTGGGCGTGATGGCGCACGCTTGTAATCCCTGCGCTTGGGAGGCTGAGACAGGAGGATCGCACAGGTTCGAAGCCAGCCTCAGCTACTTAATGAGGCTCTCAGCGACTTATACCCTGTTTCCAAATAAAATATAAAATAGGTCTGGGAGTACAGCCTGGAGGTAGAAAGCCTCTGGGTTCCACTCCCAGTACCACAAAAAAAAAAAAAAAAAAAAATTATTCCATAACAGTTCATTTTAAAATAGTAAAGTCTCTTGGACCTGAAGTTTTTTTTCTTTTTATATTATTGTAGGTAGTATAGTAACTAAAAACTACTTTCAGTTATGCTTCTAATTTGACTTAGATTTCTCAACTTAGATTTCTTTTATGTTTTATTCCTCTATATGATTTTTACCTTCAGTGAGTTATAAGGATTAAAATTTTAAAGTACATATAAAATACTTAGCATAATACCTGGCACATAGTAGATACTCAGTATATAATAACTATAAATTATAACTATAAATTATTATTAATATAACAGTTACTACTATTTGCATTAGTTGTTTCTCCTTTGATTTTTCTCTTTTTATTATTTTTTAAAATAGAAAACCCATATAGACAGCTGCCCTGTAACTGTCATGGAAGCATGCCTGGGAAGACAGCAATAGAACTTGGACCTCTCTGGTATGTGCCTAAGCATAATAACATGTTCAAATTGGATTATGTATTGATTTATTGATCATCAGCTTTTGATTATGTGTGGTAATAGGCAAGCAAATTGAGATTCCATCTTCAAGTTGGACAAACAGTCCTGACTTTCTTTCTTGAAGTGTTTGTTTCCAGGTTTTTTTCTACTCTTCTTCCTGGTTTGTAATTCTTACGTGTTTCCCCTGCCTCACCTCAGCACCATAAACACACCAGAATTAAGATTTACTATTACTGACTAGAATATGCATTTTGAAACTTCTGCTTCAGCTGGGTGTGGTGGCGCACACTTGTAATCCCAGCATCTGGGAGACTGAGGCCAGAGGATTGCAGTTCGCGGACAGGCGCAGCTACTTAGTGAGGCCCTCCGCAACTCAGACCCTGTTTCAAAATAAAGAATAAAAAATTGGGCTGGGGGTGTAGTTCGGAGGTCAAATGCCTCTGGGTTCCATCCCCAGACCCACCAAAAAAAAAAAAAGAAAAAGAAAATTTCTGCTTTATATTATGTTTCTGTCCAGATCATATCTAGGTTTATAGGCTTTTCACAGGGTCAGAATTTTCTTTTGTATTTTAATAATGTCCCGATACACCTCACCCCCTAATTGTACAACTTATAAGGGCTCAATTCTTGATTCAGTGCGACATTTCTTTATCTCATCCTACTAGTTTAGAGAACTAATGTGATAAAAAGGGCTGAGAAAATAGAAAAAAAATATATTAAATCATAACTTCTTTAATTCTAGTATCACTCTAACCTACAACTAATTATATATTTCAGTTTTAGTTGAGATTTACTTTTAAAAAGAAAATAAGCATTTCTCAGAGTCAGTGCTCTACACATTCTTTCTTTTTCAGGTCAAGTTCCCTTTTTAATACTGGATTCCTCAAAAGAATGCTCTTTGAATCTCTTCACCATGGTTTGGAAGACATTCAGACCCTAATAAAAACATTAATCTTTGAATCAGAATGTACTCCTCAAAGTCATTCATCTTCAAATTTCAGCAAACAAGGTGGCTAATCAAATACTTAACTGTGTTATAAGTTGGTTATCAAAATATTGTTTTGTTCTTATCTTTGATAACCAAAAGCAACATGACAGTGTGCTTTAAATAAATCTCCTCTAATGAGTAAACCTAATTTGGTTGTTACTGTTTTCTTTAGTTGCATAGTTTTCTTCAGGTTTATACTTCAGGGACTAAAATGAATATGATCTTATTAAGTTATTATTTCTTTTGTTGTTTTTAATTTTACTAGATTAAAATAATTTTTATTACCCTATATTTACTTTCTAGAAAGACTCCTCAAAGTCATTCATCTTCAAATTTCAGCAAACAAGGTGGCTAATCAAATACTTAACTGTGTTATAAGTTGGTTATCAAAATATTGTTTTGTTCTTATCTTTGATAACCAAAAGCAACATGACAGTGTGCTTTAAATAAATCTCCTCTAATGAGTAAACCTAATTTGGTTGTTACTGTTTTCTTTAGTTGCATAGTTTTCTTCAGGTTTATACTTCAGGGACTAAAATGAATATGATCTTATTAAGTTATTATTTCTTTTGTTGATTTTAATTTTACTAGATTAAAATAATTTTTATTACCCTATATTTACTTTCTAGAAAGAGAAACCTTAGGTAATTTTAGGAATGGTTTGGCCACAAATGTTGGTAATGTTCATTGTGACACAAAAGGTAGATTTATATTTATCTCTCAGCAAAGTTACTTTTTTTTCAGTATAAATAGGCTTTTGTAGTGTTAGGTAACTGTTGAGAGTGGGCATATTAAACATCCTAGTGCTTTCATAATGAGTTAAGAAGCTGCTTTTACAGATGTTAAAATATGTACTTCTTACACCCTCTTTCAGCCACAGAATTTCTTGTATATTTATTAATAAAAGCACTATGGGTAGTCATACATGGTGGCCCATACCGATAATGCCAGCTACTTGGGAGGCTGAGACAGAAAAATCACAACTTCAAGGCCAGCCTGAGCAATTTAGACCTAGTCTCAAAATAAATTTTTAAGAGGGGTGTGGATATAGCTTAGTGGTAGAGTGGTTTAATCTCTAGTACTGCAAAAAAAAAAAAAGTAGATAGGATTTTATGAACTTTTACTTAAACTTTAAATTTTTTAATACCTGTAAAATATTATTTTCCTGTTTTTAGAAGAAAATGGTGTATTTATTAAAACTACAGATGATGCCATAACAGATAACATTGCACAAGGTATGTACATAAGTTTGTATATATGTATAAGTGTGAATAGAAATGTAGCAAAGAGGTTGAAAGAGAAGACATTGTCGTGGTAATTGGATGGAGCTACCACAGAATCTCTTGTAATTTACTAATAAAAGCAGTGCGGGTGGCCAGCTTTGCAGCATGCTCCTATTTCCCTAACTACTCAGGAGACTACGGCAGGTAGATGGCAAATATGAGGCTAGCCTGGGCAACTTAGTGAAGCCTTGTCTCAAAATAAAAACCTAATAGGACTAGGGATATAGTAGTAGAGCATGCCTGGGTTCAGTTCAGGAAGGAAGGAAAGAAAGGAGAGAGGAGAAGAGGAAGGGGGTTTGTTTTCATAATATCCGGTTCCCCTAGTAAAACGTAAAGAACAGACACTGACACATGGAATGCTGGGAAAATTTTTGCTACTATTCTGTGGATAGTGGCAGCAGCCACACTGTTGTTACATAACATACACTTGTAGAATTTCCCTTTACTATTCCATTTTCAATATTCTGTCCCATTGAGCCCAGCAAGTACATTCTTGTCAGATGATGTATCTCAATTCTGACTCGAAAGAATGCAGCCAGCTGGACTCAGTGGTGCATGCCTATAATCCCAGTACTTGGGAGCCTGAAATAGTAGGATTGCAGGTTCGAGGCCAGCCTCAGGAACTTAGGGAAGCCTTCAACAACTTCACAAGACCCTGTTTCAAAATAAAAAATAAAATAGGGCTAAGGGTGTATCTTGGGGTAGAATGCTGTATATGATTTATAGCAGTTCCATTTGATTAACTAGAAGACCCTATTCTCAAGCCATTTATGAATTATATGACCTTTCTCTTACTTTAAGATGTTTAGCATACTTTAAAATATAGTTGTAATAGACATTGAAAGTTCACTTTAATATGTTATTATGATTTAAAATGTCATTGTCTTAGTATCTAAGGTTTTGTTTTGCTTTTTAAAAAAAGATTCTAAGCCGGCCATAGTGGCATGCATTTGTAATCCCAGCACTTGGGAGGCTGAGATGGGAGGTTTGCATAGGTTCGAAGCCAGCCTTAGCTACTTAGGCTCTCAGCAACTTAGTGAGACCCTGTTTCCAAATAAAATATAAAATAGGTCAGGGGTGTAGCCTGGAGGTAGAAACCCTCTAGATTCTATCTCTAGTACCACACACACACACACACACACACACACACACACACACACACACACACAAGTTCTAAATATGTTTTGAATACAGATAAAAAGATTACTAATAGTGTTAAGGTTGAAAAAGCTTGGCCTGTAATTACAAGCTATAATTTTATATTAGTTTCTCAACAGTTTAATATTGACCTTCAAAGAAGATATCTATAATCCCTCTCAGCTACTCAGGAGGCTAGGCAGGAGGATCTCAAGTTCAAGATCAGCCTCGAGAACTCAGCGAGACCCTGTCTCAAAATAAAAAATAAAAAGGGCTGGGGATGCAGCTCGGTGGTACTGGGTCAGTTCCTAGTACCACCAAAAAAAAAAACACCCAGCAGCATATCATCCCCCACCCCTAGAATTTAGAGTAGAGTTTAGGGAAAACATTTACACACACAAAAGTGCTACATACAAGAAAAAAGCTGACAACTTATTTAAGCTCTGAGTGTGGGGTATTGACAAGAATGAAATCAGGGAAGTGATTGGTTCATAAATGGGCTTCTTACAGCAGATGGAAATGGAGTGGAGGCTTGAAGTTGAAGAAAATAGAATTAAAAAAATAGTTAAACATCAAATTACAGGAGAAAATACCTAGAATGCATTATCTCATTTTAAGAACTAAGATTAATTAGGTTGAAATATTGTGTCAGAAGATGTACACGAGGCAATATATAGTTATAAAACTATTTGTCTTGTAATCTTTAAGGGCAGCTAACTTTGTGTGTATATATGTGTTTCAGGAAAGAGAAAAGGTAATGAAATGATTACAAATTTAACCAAGAGGCAGAAGACTGAAGTCAGCACTGAGCATCCTCCCTTCTATTACAACATCCACAGACACAGCATTAAAGGAATGAACATGCCAAAGTAAGATACCTACTAGTGAATGGAAAGTGCATAGATCATATTTTAATATAGTCATTTAAATAAAAATACAAGAGCCTAATTTTTTTTTCTTTTCCTTGTTCCAGGTTAAAAAAGTTTTTGTGCTATCTTTCACAAGCAGGCTTCCGAGTGAGCCGAACTCATTTCGACCCAATGGGTGTTCGTACAGATGCGCCTCTGATGCAGTTTAAATCTGTTCTTTTAAAGTATAGCACCCCCACTTACACTGGAGGACAGTCAGAGGGCCACGTCCAGTCAGCACCCGAAGACACGGTAGCTGACAGGGTCGAATGTCAGTGACTGACAGCGGAAGCTGGTAGCTGCAGAGGTGGTGAGCACAGGCCGTGTTTCCAGGTGTCTGCAGAGATGGCCTGACAGTTCCCTGCACCAACTGTAGTTCTTTTTCAGTTCTTTCATTTCAGTGGTGTAAAAATAAAACAGTGCTGCTTTAATTCAGATAATTATCTGTTTCTAATTTAGCTGGTTTTGGAGCTTTGCTTTTTAGGGTTTTTTGTTTTAAAGAAAACTTTAGCCGGGCGTGATGGCGCATGCTTGTAATCCCAGCATTCGGGAGGCTGAGAACAGAAGGTTACGGTTCGCGGACAGCCTCAACTACTTAGCGAGGCCCTTCGCAACTTAGTGAGACCCTGTTTCAAAAATAAAAAGACTAAAAAATAGGGCTGGGGGTGTAGCTTATAGGTACAATACCCCTGGGTTCCATACCCGGTACTGGGAATAATAATAATATAATAATAATAATAATAATAATAATAATAATAATAATAATAATGAGGAGGAGGAGGAGAAATAGTAAAATAACAAAGAAAACTTCAAATTTGAATACAAACATTTCATATAATGCCAAGTGTCTGACTGAGACCACCTACTGTTAAGAATCAGTAATTTTTCACATGCATAGTGTTTGGAATTTACGTACATTGGGGAGCTGTCTGCTACTGTTCTTTTTTGTGTGTGTTTGTGTGTACGTGACGCTGCATTGAACTTAGAATATTCTGCCACTGAGTTATAACCCCAGCCATTTTTTTATTTTTTATTTTGAAACAGGGTCTTAATAACAACATGCTTAGCAGGAATCTGTGATCTTCCTTTCTTAGTTTCCCAAGCACTGGGATTACTGGCATGCACCAGTATTGAGGGTTAAACTCAGGATCTCAGGCATACTAAGCAAGCACCTCTCGCTGAGATGTACACCTCCATCTCTCTTTTTGGATCTGGTTATGTTGCCCAGGCTGACCTGGACTCAGACAATCTTCTTGCCTCCATCCCCTAAGTAGCTGGGCTACAGGTGCATACCACCATACCTGGCTTATCCATTGTATTCTTAATCACTTCTCTGTTTAAACTGACTCATGATGTTTATGTTTCTCTATAGGTAATATACAAAGTGAAGCTGAAGACTTTTATTTTATTTTATTTTATTTTATTTTATTTTTTTTTATTTTTTTTTTTGGTGGTACTGGGGGTGGAACCCAGAGGCTTTCTACCTCCGGGCTATACTTCCAGACCTTTTTTTATATTTTATTTGGAAACAGGGTCTCACTAAGTTGCTGAGAGCCTCACTAAGTAGCTGAGGGTGGCTTCGAACCCATGCGATCCTCCTGTCTCAGCCTCCCAAGTGTGGGGATTACAAGCATGCACCACCATGCCCGGCTGAAGACTTTTATATATTAAGGTGACTGAGTAGAATAGGAGATCACACATATATTTTACAAATGCAACACTAAAATATTTTTAAAGAAATTGTACTTCTCTACGCACTGATCTTTAATTTATTGCTATCTTTTGAGAATTTAAATACTTGTTTGAGACAAATACATTTTCTACAAGTTTATCTAAACACTTCAGAGTAAGATTTTTGTCAAACTAAATTAACACCATTTTTCTAACATAACTGTTAGAAGTTTTGAAATTCTGAAGAGAGTTTTTTATGAATTTTTAAAAAATGAATAATCTCAAGTGTTTCAGTAAATGAACACAAAATTTTCGCTTACTTTTGTTAGCACTCGGGAGTAAAACCTCACCTTGTAACATGAAGGACGGGCTTTCTTTTATTTGTTTTAGTTTGCTTGCTTTCTTTTTTTTTTTTTTTGGTGGTACTGGGAATGGAACACTCCCAGACCTATTTTATATTTTATTTGGAAACAGGGTCTCTTAAGCCAGTGAGGCCGGCTTCAAACCTGCGAGATCCTCCTGTCTCTGCCTCCCACACGCGCGGGGATTAAGAGGGTGCACCACCACGACCCGCTGTTTGTTTTGATTTTCTCAAGTGAGTGTATATGTGTGTATAACTTTTAAAAACATTATCCTAAGCCGGGCGTGGTGGCGCATTCTTGTAAACCCAGCATTCAGGAGGCTGAGAACAGAGGATCACGGTTCGCAGAAAGCCTCAGCTACTTAGTAAGGCCCTCCACAACTCAGTGAGACCCAGTTTCAAAATAAAGAATAAAAAGTAGGGCAGGGGGTGTAGCTCAGAGATCAAATGCCAGTGGGTTCCATTTCCAGTCCTGCAAGAAAGAAAAAAAAATCCTAGACTAACATAACTAAAAATAAGAAAAATATTAGTCCCATTAATATCATGCTTGCTTTACCTGAATATAAGATTTTAGATGGAGATTTCATATAAAATTAGATAATCATCTCAAAGATTTAGTTCATTTTTAACTATAACTATTTATCAAGGAAATTAACTTTTTGCATCCATTGAGCTGAGGGCAGGTGGTATAAAGTTTAATTGAAAGATTTTAAAACACTACCGAAGAAGAAAGATCCCCTGTGACATACAAAAATCCTGTGGAGAGTTAAATGAACATAGAATATTAACTCAGCAGAAATAAAGGAAAATCTCATTGTATTAGTACAGCATATTCCCAAGAGGATTTTTTCTTTTTCTTTTTAACTCAGCTAATGTAATCATACATTTCAGTAAAATGAAAGAATAGGTAATAGGAGAGGAAGTTTCTATAAGACTAAAAACTCCTGTTTACAATTCTTACCAGTTAAAAGGACAACTCCTAGACCAGGTGAGGTGGCGCATGTCCGTATTCCTGGTGCTTGGAAGGCTGAGACAGCAGGATCGCACAGTCAAGGACCATGACACCCCATTTCGGATAAGAAATAAAATTGGGCTAGGGGTGTAGTTCAAAGGTAGAATGTCTCTGGATTCAATCCCCTCCAAAAGTTATAACTTATAAATAAGCACAAAAAGAAATGTGTTATTAGTTACTTCTTTTTTGTTTGTATAATTGAGTAGAAATATTATAAATTGCCGGGCGTGGTGGCGCACGCTTGTAATCCCCTTGCTTGGGAGGCGGAGACAGGAGGATCACACTGGTTCGGAGCCAGCCTCGCTGGCTTAAGAGACCCTGTTTCCACGTAAAAAAGTTAAAAAATAGGTCTGGGAGTGTAGCCCGGAGGTAGAAGGGCTTCCAGGAACAAAAAAAAAAAAAAATTATAAATTCAGAAAGCAAACCAGCATTTGATCTCAAATTTTGCTAAATGCTTCTCAGCAGGTCATATTGATCAGTGCTGAGTTGGGTTTATACCAGGAGCCTAATTTGATGCCAAAACATGCTTTGTTTGGTTGGTTTGGTTTTTGCAGTACTGGAGATGGAACCCAGGGGCATTCTACCTCCGAACTTCACCCCCACCCTATTTTTTATTCTTTATTTTGAAACAGGGTCTCACTGAGCTGCAAAGGGCCTCACTAAGTAGCTGAGGCTGTCTGTGAACTGCGATCCTCCTGTCTCAGCCTCCGAATGCCGGGATTACAAGCGTGCGCCACCATGCCTGGCTGTAACTTATATAAATATATATGCAGCATATTCATTTCACATAAAAAGATGGACTTTCCAAAAATAGCTTAGTAGGAAGTAGTTTATAACTCTGTGATGCCGGGCATTGTGGTGCACGCTTATAATCCCAGTGCTTGGGAGGCTGAGACAGGAGGATCGCACAGGTTTGAAGCCAGCCTCAGCTACTGAGTGAGGCTCTCAGCAACTTAGTGAGACCTTGTTTCCAAATAAAATATAAAATAGGTCTGGGAGTACAGCTCAAGGTAGAAAAATCCCTTGGATTCTACCCCAGTACAAAAAAAAAAAAAAAACCCGCTGTGATAAAGTACTACATTAACCTAAAGAAGAAATACTTTAAATTCCATCTGGTTCTACATTAGCAACCTCGTTTCCATAACAACAGTAGTATTTGGGACACTACCAATGTTGAAACCTTTGTAAAGTGACATGAATTGTATTTAACATTTAAGAAATCAAGGCTGGGTTCTGACTTGCTGGCAGAATACTTGCCTATCCTTTATGAAGCCCTGGGTTCAATGGACAGCACTGAAAAAATAAAATTAAGAAACTAGGGAATTCATGTGTTGACTCTGGTAGCCATATATATATTTTGGGGGGGGGGTACTGGGGGTGGAACCCAGGTCCTTTTCTACCTCTGGGCTATACTCCCAGACCTATTTTTTTAAATTTATTTGCAAACAGGGTCTCACTAAGTTGCTGAAGCTGGCTTCGAAGCTCTGTTATAACTCCTGTCTCAGCCTCTCAAGCACTGGGATTGCAAGCATGGGCCACCTTGCTCAGCTGCGTTTAATATTCTAACTAAAGGATGGATTAGGATTCATTGTGCTCGACATGGGCCATAATGCTACTCATCATGCTGACTTCCATAAAACTCTACTTTGAATAGATATTCTGGTTCACAGAAATTAGAATTAAGTAAAAATCAGTTCAGTAGCCCCTAGAGATTGAGGCGTTTCTGCATTGCATAAGTGTTCTGATAAGTGGCTACAGAGTTAGTTTGGAGAAGGCCAGGAGAAATACACAATACGTACTTGTGGCTGTTCAGGGTCCTTCAGGACGGCCCTGCAGTGAGGGGCGGTGACCACTGTGGTGGCTCAATCAGACCCATAGTTTTCAGTTACATAAATAGCACGGAGTCTATATGATAATTAGCAAAGGCCAAACCTTGCCTTAGACTACTGAGTATCCTGTGAGTCCTGCCTATTACAGTGACCATGCCTATCTTTTTAATTCAGCAGTTTAGTGCCCTATGGTCATAACAGCGTTTCAATGATGGACAACATGTGCAGTAGTGGTTTCATAAAATTATAAACGTGTTGAAAGATTCCTATTGGCTCGTGATAGCGATGATGTAACAGCATAACACATGACACGTTTGTGAGGATGCTGGTGTAAACAAACCCACTGCTGCCAGTCAGAGTATATGCTATTACATGTTGTTATTTGTACTGTATACTTATTAGCTATGGTAGATCTCAGTTTATTTTCTGTTACCGTCACTAAACACACACAGGTGTCTGGTGTTAGCTCTCCTCTTGGATCATAACGTGGCAGAAGGCATCACAGGATGAGCAGAGCAAGAGCACGAAGGCCCCGGCTGAGTAACTCCTTCATTCACTCAGCCACTCATGGGTCAGTCTGTCCATGCAGGCAGAGCGCCCGTGGCCTGGTCACCGCTGAAAATTCTCATCTCCAATTACCACCAATGTGACTCTGGGGATTAAGTTTCCCACACATAAATTTCAGGGGCAAACATTCAAACCATAGTCGTACCCAGCTTAAAAATCATTCTTTCCTTCAAGATCCTATATACTCAGTATCTATTTCCACAAGATTTTCCACATCACAATTACATACTGTAAAAAAGAAAGCTTTCAGATCATACCTGTGTTTGTGCTCATGTCACAGGCAGGAATCTGATGCAAGCTGTGTAGAGACGGTGAGTCATTGGAGGTATAGGGCATATGGGATTTTTACAGGGTAACTCCTTTAAGAGAGGTGATTAAGGGGTGATCAGCCAAGGTCCACACAGGTACTGGGTTCCTTTAATTTCAGTAAGGAATTGGGGATTTAGAAAACCTTCTAAAACTTACTGCAGTCCTCAGAATACTTTCTTGGCCGGCATCTATACTTAATACCCAATAGTACAGCGAGTCACTCAAGTATCAGAATTAAATTGTTCCTTTTCCAGTTATCTTAGCCTTAAACCTACATAAGAGAATTAAAAATAAACATCTCGGTATTTTAGACTTCATGGTGAGAATACTGCTCCACACCCAGGAAAAGGTAGCAGAGTCAGAACATCTAAAAAGACATTGTCAGCAGAGCATGGTTGTGCACGCTTGTAACCCCAGCATTTTGGAGGCTGAGAGTGGAGGATCGTGATTCACCGTCAGCCTCAGCTACTTAATGCCCTCTGCAACTTGGTGAGACCCTGTTTCAAAATAAAGAATAAAAAATAAGGCTGAGAGTGTATCTCAGAGATAGAATGCCCCTGGGCATTCTAGTACTGCAAAATAAATAGATAAATGAAAAGACATCATCTCTGCTTGGCTACAATGCCTCATCCATGGCCATCTGGTCCCTTTCTTTGCTGCCACCACTCTGTTCTGCAAGAACCAACCCTGCATCTAGCCCAAGGATCTTTTCCCAGTGCTCCAGAGAAGATACACACTATTAACTTTAAAACTGGGCATGGTGGCACACACTTCTAATCCCAGCACTTGGGAGGCTGAGACAGGAGGATCTGGGTTTATGGACAGCTTTGGCCACTTAGTGAGACTCTTTGCAACTCAGTGAGACCCTGTTTTGAAATAAAGAATAAAAAATAAGGTTGGGGCATCGCTCAGAGGTAGAATGCCTCTGGGTTCCATCCCCAGTACTGAAAAGAAAAAAAAAAAAAAAAAAAGCTACTGGAACAGGAAGGTATAGCTGCTGCTGATGCAAACTAAAAGAAAAAGAGCTGCCCAAGAAAACCCATACTGAAGGCTTTAGCAGAAACTTTTTCTTTCTTGGCAGTCCTGGGAATCACACCAGGGTCTTGTCCGTACTAGGCAAGTGCTCTATCACTGAGCTACCCATCCCCGCCCTACAAGAAACTTCTGCAGATCTTAAAGCTCCTTAAAAGCTTGAGGGACTTGGTGTTGAGGCCCCAACACCAAAAGGTTTTCATTAGTGAAGAGGAATGTGCATGGTACATTATCTACTTAGAAGCAAATCTAAAATGAAAAATCATCGAGCCAAGCCAATCCTCATGGACATGATTCAGAAAGATGACACTCCTGAGAGGAGCCTCAATCTTCAGGGTCTCCGGCAGGGATTCTGGAAGGTCCTGTTGTCAATGGGGCGACAGTTCCCTGTGTGTTATCACCAGGACAACCTTCCAGTAGGACAGATGTGGGTGTGGAAGACAGTGGTACTCAGGGTCCTGGCCCTGTGTAAGCCTAAGATAATGTGTGTCTTTTAGACTTAGTTTTTAACAAATATGTTTAAAAAGTAAAAACATAAAAAATACATTTTTTAAAAAAGGTCATAGAAAGCTGGGCATGGTGGCGCACGCTTGTAATCTCAGCATTCGAGAGGCTGAGACAGGAGGATTGGGGTTCGCAGCCAGCCTCAGTTACTTAATGAGCCTCTTGGCAACTTATTAAGACCCTGTTTCAAAATAAAGAATAAAAAATAGGAAAATAGGGCTGGGGGTGTAGCTCAAAG